>NW_027394288.1:105000-132500 GCF_049309525.1 Garra rufa
TATATGATATTTCATAATGTTCGAATGAGTTAAATGTATTACATGTGATTAAGAATTCACAGAAATACGAACATCTACATACAGTATTGTCCTGACGCGGCCCCTTTAAGAAATCCGAATGTAGCGCGCCTGCAACTGTAGCGCTCATCATTTGAAAATAACGGTCGAAGAGGAAAAGCAGCGAGTGATTAACGGTGTTTAACTTGTTAAACTTTGATTTCAAATACGCCAAAAATGACGAAATAGTAACATTTATCTGGTCTGCATCCTAAACCAACAATATTGGGTGTTCTTGGTGAGTTGTTGAACTCGTGTTTGATTGTCTCTGCTGATTAGCACAGGAGTCTGCAGCTATGTGTCAAAAGCTATGAATCTGTGGTATTATTTATGATAGTCACATATGTTTATGCTACTAATTTTCATTGTATAAAACATTGGAGTAGTGACTGTTCTGCCACCATTTGTAGCTGTTTTAATTAATGTTGTGCTTTACGGCTTTGTAGCGTCACTATACTTTAAGTGCAAATAGCACACGTTGTTGGCGAAGACTATTAACACTAACTCCATCCACAAATGTGTGATTTGGATAGTGAACACTATAAAAGACAGCAGTCTTAATTTCTCCCTTTTCAAATATTTTAATAAAAATGAAGGAAATAATGTTGTGATGTGTATTTGCTTTGTCTTGAGAACAACAAAGTTGTTATTTTTCTTGTGAAGAAAAAAGGGTTACTACAGAAAAAAAGACATTAAGATTTAGAATTTAATTATTTTAGATTTAACGTTTAACCTAACTATTATTAACTTAATCATTCAGCCCAGGATTTGCTGAATTAAACTACTACTAATTTAGAAAAGACTGTTTAACCTTTTGTTATGTTATTTATTTATTTATTGTCACAGTAAAGCGTTATTTTTCTTTCCAACTTCTGGTGTCCTCTAAGTTTTATATCTACCTCCCTCACTCAAGTCTAGAACTGCTCCAGTATTTGCATTGGAGGACAATTGCTACATACTGTGTGTGTGTGTGTGTGTGTGTGTGTGTGTGTGTGTGTGTGTGTGTGTGTTTCACTAAAGCTGTGTGCTGCACAAATCACCTCACATCTTGTTTACAATGTTATTGAACAAGGTGATGTAAACAGCAAACTGCAAATACTATTTGATAGTAAAACAAAAACAGTGGAAAAGTGCACTTTAGATTACAAAAAGAACAGGCATCCAATTTGATCCCATAAAAATCCCATAGAAACCATCCTACAGAATATTTATGTCTTGTCAAAAAATCCTAAAGGATTCCAATAAGAATTTCTTACAGGATTCTTATTGGAATTTCTATCATATTTTGGAACCATTCCTATAGGATTTTGATAGGAATATTCTTATAAGATTCTTATATATTCTGTAGGATCATTCCTAAAGGATTTTTTATGGGATCAAATTGGATGCTTTTTCATGTCTTTATGGGAACTTTTTTATCTAAAGGTGAACTTTTCCACTGTTCTTGTTTTACTAACAAATAGTACTTGCAGTTTGCTGTTTACATCACCCTGATGTAGACGTTGTTCATTGTATGTTGCTTATCAAAAAATCCTAAAGGATTCTGATAAGTAACTTGTACTGGATCTTATGTTGGAACTGTTTTTATAGGATTTCAATAGGAATAGTCTTAGGATTCTTCTTGAAAGATGCTTTAAAATAAAACAGGATCCCATTGAAATCCTGTAGAAATTATCCTACAGGATGTTTATGTCTTGTCCTATAGGAAAATCCTATAAAATAATTCCTAATGGAATCCTTTAGGAATGGTTCCAAAATATGATAGAAATTCTGATTTTAATCCTGTAGAGAATTCCTAGTGGAATCCTTTAGGATTTGTAGAGGATTCCTATTGGAATGTATATTAAGGTGAGTTAAAGTAAACTGCAAGACACTAAACTAATATAAACAATTAAAAAAGCATACCGTTAGGATTCTTCAAAATTCTTGAAAGATGCTTTAAAATAAATCCCATTAAAATCCTGTAGAAATTATCCTACAGGATATTTATGTCTTGTCCTATAAGAAAATCCTATAAGATAATTCCTAATGGAATCCTTTAGGAACGGTTCCAAAATATGATAGAAATTCTAACTGGAATCCTGTAGAGAAATCCTATTGGAATCCTATGGGATTTTTTGACAAGGGGTCTCCCATAAAAGTGTAACAATCGGCCTTATCAGCCGAGTTACAAGACTAAAATGGGGTCAGATTTAACTGTGAGAGATGACTAGTGGTTAAAAGAATGAGACATAAAAGAAAATTGGTTTAAATAGATTTGGTGTATTTACAAGGTTCACATAAAAGACTTTAAAACAACACGATAAAACTAGGTAAACTCTGTTAAAAGAATACAGTGCATTTGTCCATACCCTAAAAACAGGTAAACTCTGTTAAAAGAATACAGTTCATTTGTCCATACCCTAAAAACAGTCCAAGAACCCCAGTGTGTTGATAAGTCCAATGTGAGTGTCCACCAGTGTATATACAATCCACAGAAAGTGTAATCCAAAGTTTGCAGGTGGTGAATGGAAAGGTGAGCTCTAAAATTAGCAACTCCTCAATCCAACAGTTTGGTGACTGTCCTTTGTTTGTCATGCTGCTCTCTTATACAGTTGTACTTCCTGCTTCCTGTCATGTGTCTAGTCACATGACAGGCCAACCATCCATTTATTAAAGACACATACACTTAAAATGTTAAGAGTAATAAAATGGCCTAAAAAACATGTAAAACACTTAAAACTCTATAATACATGTAAATGATTGTAATAAATAGAGCGGTAAAACACGTCTTTCTAAAAGCCAGCATATTATATAAATAGTGAAGAAAAGGCAAAAGCTTACAGCACCTGGTATTCCCAGGCGGTCTCCCATCCAAGTACTAACCAGGCCCGACGCTGCTTAGCTTCCGAGATCAGACGAGATCGGGCGCTCTCAGCGCGGTATGGCCATAAGCGAGGGCAGCTCCAAAAAGTGGGCTATTTAAAGATCAGCCTCCGTAAAAGCCAGCATATTATATAAATTGTGAAGAAAAGGCAAAAGCTTACAGCACCTGGTATTCCCAGGCGGTCTCCCATAAAAGTGTAACAATCGGCCTTATCAGCCGAGTTACAAGACTAAAATGGGGTCAGATTTAAGTGTGAGAGATGACTAGTGGTTAAAAGAATGAGACATAAAAGAAAATTGGTTTAAATAGATTTGGTGTATTTACAAGGTTCACATAAAAGACTTTAAAACAACACGATAAAACTAGGTAAACTGTGTTAAAAGAATACAGTTCATTTGTCCATACCCTAAAAACAGGTAAACTCTGTTAAAAGAATACAGTTCATTTGTCCATACCCTAAAAACAGTCCAAGAACCCCAGTGTGTTGATAAGTCCAATGTGAGTGTCCACCAGTGTATATACAATCCACAGAAAGTGTAATCCAAAGTTTGCAGGTGGTGAATGGAAAGGTGAGCTCTAAAATTAGCAACTCCTCAATCCAACAGTTTGGTGACTGTCCTTTGTTTGTCATGCTGCTCTCTTATACAGTTGTACTTCCTGCTTCCTGTCATGTGTCTAGTCACATGACAGGCCAACCATCCATTTATTAAAGACACATACACTTAAAATGTTAAGAGTAATAAAATGGCCTAAAAAACATGTAAAACACTTAAAACTCTATAATACATGTAAATGATTGTAATAAATAGAGCGGTAAAACACGTCTTTCTAAATGCCAGCATATTATATAAATAGTGAAGAAAAGGCAAAAGCTTACAGCACCTGGTATTCCCAGGCGGTCTCCCATACAAGTACTAACCAGGCCCGACGCTGCTTAGCTTCCGAGATCAGACGAGATCGGGCGCTCTCAGCGCAGTATGGCCATAAGCGAGGGCTGCTCTAAAAAGTGGGCTATTTAAAGATCAGCCTCCGTAAAAGCCAGCATATTATATAAATAGTGAAGAAAAGGCAAAAGCTTACAGCACCTGGTATTCCCAGGCGGTCTCCCATCCAAGTACTAACCAGGCCCGACGCTGCTTAGCTTCCGAGATCAGACGAGATCGGGCGCTCTCAGCGCGGTATGGCCATAAGCGAGGGCTGCTCCAAAAAGTGGGCTATTTAAAGATCAGCCTCCGTAAAAGCCAGCATATTATATAAATAGTGAAGAAAAGGCAAAAGCTTACAGCACCTGGTATTCCCAGGCGGTCTCCCATAAAAGTGTAACAATCGGCCTTATCAGCCGAGTTACAAGACTAAAATGGGGTCAGATTTAACTGTGAGAGATGACTAGTGGTTAAAAGAATGAGACATAAAAGAAAATTGGTTTAAATAGATTTGGTGTATTTACAAGGTTCACATAAAAGACTTTAAAACAACACGATAAAACTAGGTAAACTCTGTTAAAAGAATACAGTTCATTTGTCCATACCCTAAAAACAGGTAAACTCTGTTAAAAGAATACAGTTCATTTGTCCATACCCTAAAAACAGCCCAAGAACCCCAGTGTGTTGATAAGTCCAATGTGAGTGTCCACCAGTGTATATACAATCCACAGAAAGTGTAATCCAAAGTTTGCAGGTGGTGAATGGAAAGGTGAGCTCTAAAATTAGCAACTCCTCAATCCAACAGTTTGGTGACTGTCCTTTGTTTGTCATGCTGCTCTCTTATACAGTTGTACTTCCTGCTTCCTGTCATGTGTCTAGTCACATGACAGGCCAACCATCCATTTATTAAAGACACATACACTTAAAATGTTAAGAGTAATAAAATGGCCTAAAAAACATGTAAAACACTTAAAACTCTATAATACATTTAAATGATTGTAATAAATAGAGAGGTAAAACACGTCTTTCTAAAAGCCAGCATATTATATAAATAGTGAAGAAAAGGCAAAAGCTTACAGCACCTGGTATTCCCAGGCGGTCTCCCATCCAAGTACTAACCAGGCCCGACGCTGCTTAGCTTCCGAGATCAGACGAGATCGGGCGCTCTCAGCACGGTATGGCCATAAGCGAAGGCTGCTCCAAAAAGTGGGCTATTTAAAGATCAGCCTCCGTAAAAGCCAGCATATTATATAAATAGTGAAGAAAAGGCAAAAGCTTACAGCACCTGGTATTCCCAGGCGGTCCCTTGTCAAAAAATCCTATTGGAATTTCAGTTTATCCTTTAGGATCTTAGTGGATTCTTAGAATCCTATTGGACTTTACGATTTATTTTAATGGAATTTCACTTTGTCCTGTAGGATTTTAGTGGATTTTTAGAATCCTATTGGACATTACGATATATTTTAATGGAATTTCACTTTGTCCTGTAGGATTTTAGTGGATTTTTAGAATCCTATTGGACATTACAATTCATTTTAATGGAATTTCACTTTGTCTTGTAGGATTTTAGTGGATTTTTAGAATCCTATTGGACATTGCAATTTATTTTAATGGAATTTCACTTTGTCCTGTAGGGTTTTATTGGATTCTTAGAATCCTATTAAACATTACGATTTATTTTGGTAGAACTTCACTTTGTCCTGTAGGATTTTCCTTGATTTTTAGAATCTTATTGGACAGTGTTTTATTTAATGGGATTTCACTTTGTCCTGTATTTTATTGATTCATAGAAACTTAATGGGCATTGTCATTTTTAAACGAAATTTCACTTTGTCTTGTATGATCTTAGTTGATTCTGTTGATTAATTACTTTTTTAATTTAACTTTTTTAGAGTAACACTGCATGTTTGTGTGCACCTGTAACCCACAATAAATTGCAGCCTATATGAATACACACAAAAATAAACATAATATGTATTTATTGAAATTTATAATATTAAAGAAAGGCAAAGATAATATATATGATATTTCATAATGTTCGAATGAGTTAAATGTATTACATGTGATTAAGAATTCACAGAAATACGAACATCTACATACAGTATTGTCCTGACGCGGCCCCTTTAAGAAATCCGAATGTAGCGCGCCTGCAACTGTAGCGCTCATCATTTGAAAATAACGGTCGAAGAGGAAAAGCAGCGAGTGATTAACGGTGTTTAACTTGTTAAACTTTGATTTCAAATACGCCAAAAATGACGAAATAGTAACATTTATCTGGTCTGCATCCTAAACCAACAATATTGGGTGTTCTTGGTGAGTTGTTGAACTCGTGTTTGATTGTCTCTGCTGATTAGCACAGGAGTCTGCAGCTATGTGTCAAAAGCTATGAATCTGTGGTATTATTTATGATAGTCACATATGTTTATGCTACTAATTTTCATTGTATAAAACATTGGAGTAGTGACTGTTCTGCCACCATTTGTAGCTGTTTTAATTAATGTTGTGCTTTACGGCTTTGTAGCGTCACTATACTTTAAGTGCAAATAGCACACGTTGTTGGCGAAGACTATTAACACTAACTCCATCCACAAATGTGTGATTTGGATAGTGAACACTATAAAAGACAGCAGTCTTAATTTCTCCCTTTTCAAATATTTTAATAAAAATGAAGGAAATAATGTTGTGATGTGTATTTGCTTTGTCTTGAGAACAACAAAGTTGTTATTTTTCTTGTGAAGAAAAAAGGGTTACTACAGAAAAAAAGACATTAAGATTTAGAATTTAATTATTTTAGATTTAACGTTTAACCTAACTATTATTAACTTAATCATTCAGCCCAGGATTTGCTGAATTAAACTACTACTAATTTAGAAAAGACTGTTTAACCTTTTGTTATGTTATTTATTTATTTATTGTCACAGTAAAGCGTTATTTTTCTTTCCAACTTCTGGTGTCCTCTAAGTTTTATATCTACCTCCCTCACTCAAGTCTAGAACTGCTCCAGTATTTGCATTGGAGGACAATTGCTACATACTGTGTGTGTGTGTGTGTGTGTGTGTGTGTGTGTGTGTGTGTGTTTCACTAAAGCTGTGTGCTGCACAAATCACCTCACATCTTGTTTACAATGTTATTGAACAAGGTGATGTAAACAGCAAACTGCAAATACTATTTGATAGTAAAACAAAAACAGTGGAAAAGTGCACTTTAGATTACAAAAAGAACAGGCATCCAATTTGATCCCATAAAAATCCCATAGAAACCATCCTACAGAATATTTATGTCTTGTCAAAAAATCCTAAAGGATTCCAATAAGAATTTCTTACAGGATTCTTATTGGAATTTCTATCATATTTTGGAACCATTCCTATAGGATTTTGATAGGAATATTCTTATAAGATTCTTATATATTCTGTAGGATCATTCCTAAAGGATTTTTTATGGGATCAAATTGGATGCTTTTTCATGTCTTTATGGGAACTTTTTTATCTAAAGGTGAACTTTTCCACTGTTCTTGTTTTACTAACAAATAGTACTTGCAGTTTGCTGTTTACATCACCCTGATGTAGACGTTGTTCATTGTATGTTGCTTATCAAAAAATCCTAAAGGATTCTGATAAGTAACTTGTACTGGATCTTATGTTGGAACTGTTTTTATAGGATTTCAATAGGAATAGTCTTAGGATTCTTCTTGAAAGATGCTTTAAAATAAAACAGGATCCCATTGAAATCCTGTAGAAATTATCCTACAGGATGTTTATGTCTTGTCCTATAGGAAAATCCTATAAAATAATTCCTAATGGAATCCTTTAGGAATGGTTCCAAAATATGATAGAAATTCTGATTTTAATCCTGTAGAGAATTCCTAGTGGAATCCTTTAGGATTTGTAGAGGATTCCTATTGGAATGTATATTAAGGTGAGTTAAAGTAAACTGCAAGACACTAAACTAATATAAACAATTAAAAAAGCATACCGTTAGGATTCTTCAAAATTCTTGAAAGATGCTTTAAAATAAATCCCATTAAAATCCTGTAGAAATTATCCTACAGGATATTTATGTCTTGTCCTATAAGAAAATCCTATAAGATAATTCCTAATGGAATCCTTTAGGAACGGTTCCAAAATATGATAGAAATTCTAACTGGAATCCTGTAGAGAAATCCTATTGGAATCCTATGGGATTTTTTGACAAGGGGTCTCCCATAAAAGTGTAACAATCGGCCTTATCAGCCGAGTTACAAGACTAAAATGGGGTCAGATTTAACTGTGAGAGATGACTAGTGGTTAAAAGAATGAGACATAAAAGAAAATTGGTTTAAATAGATTTGGTGTATTTACAAGGTTCACATAAAAGACTTTAAAACAACACGATAAAACTAGGTAAACTCTGTTAAAAGAATACAGTGCATTTGTCCATACCCTAAAAACAGGTAAACTCTGTTAAAAGAATACAGTTCATTTGTCCATACCCTAAAAACAGTCCAAGAACCCCAGTGTGTTGATAAGTCCAATGTGAGTGTCCACCAGTGTATATACAATCCACAGAAAGTGTAATCCAAAGTTTGCAGGTGGTGAATGGAAAGGTGAGCTCTAAAATTAGCAACTCCTCAATCCAACAGTTTGGTGACTGTCCTTTGTTTGTCATGCTGCTCTCTTATACAGTTGTACTTCCTGCTTCCTGTCATGTGTCTAGTCACATGACAGGCCAACCATCCATTTATTAAAGACACATACACTTAAAATGTTAAGAGTAATAAAATGGCCTAAAAAACATGTAAAACACTTAAAACTCTATAATACATGTAAATGATTGTAATAAATAGAGCGGTAAAACACGTCTTTCTAAAAGCCAGCATATTATATAAATAGTGAAGAAAAGGCAAAAGCTTACAGCACCTGGTATACCCAGGCGGTCTCCCATCCAAGTACTAACCAGGCCCGACGCTGCTTAGCTTCCGAGATCAGACGAGATCGGGCGCTCTCAGCGCGGTATGGCCATAAGCGAGGGCTGCTCCAAAAAGTGGGCTATTTAAAGATCAGCCTCCGTAAAAGCCAGCATATTATATAAATAGTGAAGAAAAGGCAAAAGCTTACAGCACCTGGTATTCCCAGGCGGTCTCCCATCCAAGTACTAACCAGGCCCGACGCTGCTTAGCTTCCGAGATCAGACGAGATCGGGCGCTCTCAGCGAGGTATGGCCATAAGCGAGGGCAGCTCCAAAAAGTGGGCTATTTAAAGATCAGCCTCCGTAAAAGCCAGCATATTATATAAATTGTGAAGAAAAGGCAAAAGCTTACAGCACCTGGTATTCCCAGGCGGTCTCCCATAAAAGTGTAACAATCTGCCTTATCAGCCGAGTTACAAGACTAAAATGGGGTCAGATTTAAGTGTGAGAGATGACTAGTGGTTAAAAGAATGAGACATAAAAGAAAATTGGTTTAAATAGATTTGGTGTATTTACAAGGTTCACATAAAAGACTTTAAAACAACACGATAAAACTAGGTAAACTGTGTTAAAAGAATACAGTTCATTTGTCCATACCCTAAAAACAGGTAAACTCTGTTAAAAGAATACAGTTCATTTGTCCATACCCTAAAAACAGTCCAAGAACCCCAGTGTGTTGATAAGTCCAATGTGAGTGTCCACCAGTGTATATACAATCCACAGAAAGTGTAATCCAAAGTTTGCAGGTGGTGAATGGAAAGGTGAGCTCTAAAATTAGCAACTCCTCAATCCAACAGTTTGGTGACTGTCCTTTGTTTGTCATGCTGCTCTCTTATACAGTTGTACTTCCTGCTTCCTGTCATGTGTCTAGTCATATGACAGGCCAACCATCCATTTATTAAAGACACATACACTTAAAATGTTAAGAGTAATAAAATGGCCTAAAAAACATGTAAAACACTTAAAACTCTATAATACATGTAAATGATTGTAATAAATAGAGCGGTAAAACACGTCTTTCTAAAAGCCAGCATATTATATAAATAGTGAAGAAAAGGCAAAAGCTTACAGCACCTGGTATTCCCAGGCGGTCTCCCATCCAAGTACTAACCAGGCCCGACGCTGCTTAGCTTCCGAGATCAGACGAGATCGGGCGCTCTCAGCGCGGTATGGCCATAAGCGAGGGCTGCGCCAAAAAGTGGGCTATTTAAAGATCAGCCTCCGTAAAAGCCAGCATATTATATAAATAGTGAAGAAAAGGCAAAAGCTTACAGCACCTGGTATTCCCAGGCGGTCTCCCATAAAAGTGTAACAATCGGCCTTATCAGCCGAGTTACAAGACTAAAATGGGGTCAGATTTAACTGTGAGAGATGACTAGTGGTTAAAAGAATGAGACATAAAAGAAAATTGGTTTAAATAGATTTGGTGTATTTACAAGTTTCACATAAAAGACTTTAAAACAACACGATAAAACTAGGTAAACTCTGTTAAAAGAATACAGTTCATTTGACCATACCCTAAAAACAGGTAAACTCTGTTAAAAGAATACAGTTCATTTGTCCATACCCTAAAAACAGTCCAAGAACCCCAGTGTGTTGATAAGTCCAATGTGAGTGTCCACCAGTGTATATACAATCCACAGAAAGTGTAATCCAAAGTTTGCAGGTGGTGAATGGAAAGGTGAGCTCTAAAATTAGCAACTCCTCAATCCAACAGTTTGGTGACTGTCCTTTGTTTGTCATGCTGCTCTCTTATACAGTTGTACTTCCTGCTTCCTGTCATGTGTCTAGTCATATGACAGGCCAACCATCCATTTATTAAAGACACATACACTTAAAATGTTAAGAGTAATAAAATGGCCTAAAAAAACATGTAAAACACTTAAAACTCTATAATACATGTAAATGATTGTAATAAATAGAGCGGTAAAACACGTCTTTCTAAAAGCCAGCATATTATATAAATAGTGAAGAAAAGGCAAAAGCTTACAGCACCTGGTATTCCCAGGCGGTCTCCCGTCCAAGTACTAACCAGGCCCGACGCTGCTTAGCTTCCGAGATCAGACGAGATCGGGCGCTCTCAGCGCGGTATGGCCATAAGCGAGGGCTGCTCCAAAAAGTGGGCTATTTAAAGATCAGCCTCCGTAAAAGCCAGCATATTATATAAATAGTGAAGAAAAGGCAAAAGCTTACAGCACCTGGTATTCCCAGGCGGTCTCCCATCCAAGTACTAACCAGGCCCGACGCTGCTTAGCTTCCGAGATCAGACGAGATCGGGGCGCTCTCAGCGCGGTATGGCCATAAGCGAGGGCTGCTCCAAAAAGTGGGCTATTTAAAGATCAGCCTCCGTAAAAGCCAGCATATTATATAAATAGTGAAGAAAAGGCAAAAGCTTACAGCACCTGGTATTCCCAGGCGGTCTCCCATAAAAGTGTAACAATCGGCCTTATCAGCCGAGTTACAAGACTAAAATGGGGTCAGATTTAACTGTGAGAGATGACTAGTGGTTAAAAGAATGAGACATAAAAGAAAATTGGTTTAAATAGATTTGGTGTATTTACAAGGTTCACATAAAAGACTTTAAAACAACACGATAAAACTAGGTAAACTCTGTTAAAAGAATACAGTTCATTTGTCCATACCCTAAAAACAGGTAAACTCTGTTAAAAGAATACAGTTCATTAGTCCATACCCTAAAAACAGTCCAAGAACCCCAGTGTGTTGATAAGTCCAATGTGAGTGTCCACCAGTGTATATACAATCCACAGAAAGTGTAATCCAAAGTTTGCAGGTGGTGAATGGAAAGGTGAGCTCTAAAATTAGCAACTCCTCAATCCAACAGTTTGGTGACTGTCCTTTGTTTGTCATGCTGCTCTCTTATACAGTTGTACTTCCTGCTTCCTGTCATGTGTCTAGTCATATGACAGGCCAACCATCCATTTATTAAAGACACATACACTTAAAATGTTAAGAGTAATAAAATGGCCTAAAAAACATGTAAAACACTTAAAACTCTATAATACATGTAAATGATTGTAATAAATAGAGCGGTAAAACACGTCTTTCTAAAAGCCAGCATATTATATAAATAGTGAAGAAAAGGCAAAAGCTTACAGCACCTGGTATTCCCAGGCGGTCTCCCATCCAAGTACTAACCAGGCCCGACGCTGCTTAGCTTCCGAGATCAGACGAGATCGGGCGCTCTCAGCGCGGTATGGCCATAAGCGAGGGCTGCTCCAAAAAGTGGGCTATTTAAAGATCAGCCTCCGTAAAAGCCAGCATATTATATAAATAGTGAAGAAAAGGCAAAAGCTTACAGCACCTGGTATTCCCAGGCGGTCTCCCATCCAAGTACTAACCAGGCCCGACGCTGCTTAGCTTCCGAGATCAGACGAGATCGGGGCGCTCTCAGCGCGGTATGGCCATAAGCGAGGGCTGCTCCAAAAAGTGGGCTATTTAAAGATCAGCCTCCGTAAAAGCCAGCATATTATATAAATAGTGAAGAAAAGGCAAAAGCTTACAGCACCTGGTATTCCCAGGCGGTCTCCCATAAAAGTGTAACAATCGGCCTTATCAGCCGAGTTACAAGACTAAAATGGGGTCAGATTTAACTGTGAGAGATGACTAGTGGTTAAAAGAATGAGACATAAAAGAAAATTGGTTTAAATAGATTTGGTGTATTTACAAGGTTCACATAAAAGACTTTAAAACAACACGATAAAACTAGGTAAACTCTGTTAAAAGAATACAGTTCATTTGTCCATACCCTAAAAACAGGTAAACTCTGTTAAAAGAATACAGTTCATTAGTCCATACCCTAAAAACAGTCCAAGAACCCCAGTGTGTTGATAAGTCCAATGTGAGTGTCCACCAGTGTATATACAATCCACAGAAAGTGTAATCCAAAGTTTGCAGGTGGTGAATGGAAAGGTGAGCTCTAAAATTAGCAACTCCTCAATCCAACAGTTTGGTGACTGTCCTTTGTTTGTCATGCTGCTCTCTTATACAGTTGTACTTCCTGCTTCCTGTCATGTGTCTAGTCATATGACAGGCCAACCATCCATTTATTAAAGACACATACACTTAAAATGTTAAGAGTAATAAAATGGCCTAAAAAACATGTAAAACACTTAAAACTCTATAATACATGTAAATGATTGTAATAAATAGAGCGGTAAAACACGTCTTTCTAAAAGCCAGCATATTATATAAATAGTGAAGAAAAGGCAAAAGCTTACAGCACCTGGTATTCCCAGGCGGTCTCCCATCCAAGTACTAACCAGGCCCGACGCTGCTTAGCTTCCGAGATCAGACGAGATCGGGCGCTCTCAGCGCGGTATGGCCATAAGCGAGGGCTGCTCCAAAAAGTGGGCTATTTAAAGATCAGCCTCCGTAAAAGCCAGCATATTATATAAATAGTGAAGAAAAGGCAAAAGCTTACAGCACCTGGTATTCCCAGGCGGTCTCCCATAAAAGTGTAACAATCGGCCTTATCAGCCGAGTTACTAGACTAAAATGGGGTCAGATTTAACTGTGAGAGATGACTAGTGGTTAAAAGAATGAGACATAAAAGAAAATTGGTTTAAATAGATTTGGTGTATTTACAAGGTTCACATAAAAGACTTTAAAACAACACGATAAAACTAGGTAAACTCTGTTAAAAGAATACAGTTCATTTGTCCATACCCTAAAAACAGGTAAACTCTGTTAAAAGAATACAGTTCATTTGTCCATACCCTAAAAACAGTCCAAGAACCCCAGTGTGTTGATAAGTCCAATGTGAGTGTCCACCAGTGTATATACAATCCACAGAAAGTGTAATCCAAAGTTTGCAGGTGGTGAATGGAAAGGTGAGCTCTAAAATTAGCAACTCCTCAATCCAACAGTTTGGTGACTGTCCTTTGTTTGTCATGCTGCTCTCTTATACAGTTGTACTTCCTGCTTCCTGTCATGTGTCTAGTCATATGACAGGCCAACCATCCATTTATTAAAGACACATACACTTAAAATGTTAAGAGTAATAAAATGGCCTAAAAAACATGTAAAACACTTAAAACTCTATAATACATGTAAATGATTGTAATAAATAGAGCGGTAAAACACGTCTTTCTAAAAGCCAGCATATTATATAAATAGTGAAGAAAAGGCAAAAGCTTACAGCACCTGGTATTCCCAGGCGGTCTACCATTCAAGTACTAACCAGGCCCGACGCTGCTTAGCTTCCGAGATCAGACGAGATCGGGCGCTCTCAGCGCGGTATGGCCATAAGCGAGGGCTGCTCCAAAAAGTGGGCTATTTAAAGATCAGCCTCCGTAAAAGCCAGCATATTATATAAATAGTGAAGAAAAGGCAAAAGCTTACAGCACCTGGTATTCCCAGGCGGTCTCCCATAAAAGTGTAACAATCGGCCTTATCAGCCGAGTTACTAGACTAAAATGGGGTCAGATTTAACTGTGAGAGATGACTAGTGGTTAAAAGAATGAGACATAAAAGAAAATTGGTTTAAATAGATTTGGTGTATTTACAAGGTTCACATAAAAGACTTTAAAACAACACGATAAAACTAGGTAAACTCTGTTAAAAGAATACAGTTCATTTGTCCATACCCTAAAAACAGGTAAACTCTGTTAAAAGAATACAGTTCATTTGTCCATACCCTAAAAACAGTCCAAGAACCCCAGTGTGTTGATAAGTCCAATGTGAGTGTCCACCAGTGTATATACAATCCACAGAAAGTGTAATCCAAAGTTTGCAGGTGGTGAATGGAAAGGTGAGCTCTAAAATTAGCAACTCCTCAATCCAACAGTTTGGTGACTGTCCTTTGTTTGTCATGCTGCTCTCTTATACAGTTGTACTTCCTGCTTCCTGTCATGTGTCTAGTCACATGACAGGCCAACCATCCATTTATTAAAGACACATACACTTAAAATGTTAAGAGTAATAAAATGGCCTAAAAAACATGTAAAACACTTAAAACTCTATAATACATGTAAATGATTGTAATAAATAGAGCGGTAAAACACGTCTTTCTAAAAGCCAGCATATTATATAAATAGTGAAGAAAAGGCAAAAGCTTACAGCACCTGGTATTCCCAGGCGGTCTCCCATCCAAGTACTAACCAGGCCCGACGCTGCTTAGCTTCCGAGATCAGACGAGATCGGGCGCTCTCAGCGCGGTATAGCCATAAGCGAGGGCTGCTCCAAAAAGTGGGCTATTTAAAGATCAGCCTCCGTAAAAGCCAGCATATTATATAAATATTGAAGAAAAGGCAAAAGCTTACAGCACCTGGTATTCCCAGGCGGTCTCCCATAAAAGTGTAACAATCGGCCTTATCAGCCGAGTTACAAGACTAAAATGGGGTCAGATTTAACTGTGAGAGATGACTAGTGGTTAAAAGAATGAGACATAAAAGAAAATTGGTTTAAATAGATTTGGTGTATTTACAAGGTTCACATAAAAGACTTTAAAACAACACGATAAAACTAGGTAAACTCTGTTAAAAGAATACAGTTCATTTGTCCATACCCTAAAAACAGGTCAACTCTGTTAAAAGAATACAGTTCATTTGTCCATACCCTAAAAACAGCCCAGCCAGCAATGACATGTGGGGCCCAGATGAGGGCTTCATGGGCGGCAAATGTGGGCCCCATTATGGGCTTGCACCCGGGATTTACATTGGGGCCAGTTGTGGAAGCCCAGACTTACTAAGTGGGACCTGTAAGGGTACTGCATGGGTCTTAATTGGGCAATTCATGCCAAACCCACTTGGGCCCCACCTGCACAAAGAGTGGGATTGCACCCGGGATCCACATGGGGGCCAGCCGTGGATGCCCAGATGGGTTTTAAGTGGGATCTGTAAGGGTCTTATGTGGGTCTTAACCGGGCAATACATGTCAGACCCATTTGGGGCCCACCAGTCTGTAGGGGTTTAAAGTGGGCTTGCACCCGGGATCCACATGGGGGCCAGCCGTGGATGCCCAGATGGGTTTTAAGTGGGATTTGTAAGGGTCTTGTGTGGGTCTTAACCGGGCAATACATGTCAGACCCCTTTGGGGCCCACCAGTCTGTAGGGGTTTAAAGTGGGCTTGCACCCGGGATCCACATGGGGGCCAGCCGTGGATGCCCAGGTGGGTTTTAAGTGGGATCTGTAAGGGTCTTATGTGGGTCTTAACCGGGCAATACATGTCAGACCCATTTGGGGCCCACCAGTCTGTAGGGGTTTAAAGTGGGCTTGCACCCGGAATCCACATGGGGGCTAGCCGTGGATGCCCAGATGGGTTTTAAGTGGGATCTGTAAGGGTCTTATGTGGGTCTTAACCGGGCAATACATGTCAGACCCATTTGGGGCCCACCAGTCTGTAGGGGTTATAAAGTGGGCTTGCACCTGGTATCCACATGGGGGCACGCCGTGGATGCCCAGGTGGGTTTTAAGTGGGATCTGTAAGGGTCTTATGTGGGTCTTAATCGGGCAATTCATGACAGACCCATTTGGGCCCCACCTGCCCAAAGGGGTTTAAAGTGGGTTTGCACCCGGGATCCACATGGGGGCCAGCCAACGCCCAGGAGGTCCAGGCCGCCCCAGACGCCCCCCCCGGGATGTGCCGGAATCCACGCCCTAGTCACACACCCGGACGCCCCGGCAGCACCCCCCCCCCCCCCCCCAAATAATTACAAAAAAAAAAACTTCAATAAAGTGTCAAAGCATGCTCAAGGTGGACAATTAACATTTTTATTTAAAAGACAAAAAACAGTCTGCAATACAAAGTCTGTACAAATGCCATATAAAATTTACATTTTACATTTCAGCTATTTTTTAAGAAATACAGCACAATTAAATTAAAAGAACATGGGACAGTTTCATTAAAACGTTTAATTAAATACATGTTTACCTTAAAACTATTAGAAAATATTTCCTGATAATTCACTCACCCCCATGTAATCCAAGATGTTCATATCTTTCTTTCTTTAAAGGTGCAGTGTGTAGATTTTTTGCGGCATCTAGCAGTAAGGCTATGAATTGCAACCAACGGTTTAGTCCACCGCTCACCCCTCCCTTCACAGAAGCTACGGCAGCCGACACGGGATTAAGCTGTCATCGTTTTAGACAGCAAAGAATAATGAAGTTTCTTTTATAAATTAGGGAATTAGATTTACTTGATAATTCAATAAAACGATGTTATTGTGAATATTACTGTTACTTGTTCATCATTGTGTCAGTGTTTTTTCGCTTGAACAACAGTGATGAAACGCGATCTGTAGAGCAGTTTGTCCGTTCAGGGCTACTGTAGAAACATAATGTCGGCTTTCATGTGAGGGGACCCGCGGTGTATGTAGATATAAACTGATAATTCTAAGTTAATAAAAACATAATGGCTCATTACGTAAGGTCTTTATACACCCCTGAAAACATAGTTATCTATATTATATTGCATTTCTGTCTAGAGATAATCTTAAATATTACACATTGCACCTTTAAGTCGAAAAGAAAGTCAAGTTTTTGAGGAGTAGATTTCAGGATTTTTCTCCATATAGTGGACTTCAGTGGGATTAAGGTCAAGGATAAAGGTTTCAAAATTTCAATACAGCTTTCAAAGGGCTTTACAAGTTCCCAGTGACCCTTATTCCTTGGGTGGGATGATGTAGAGCCCTTTGAAGCTGCATTGACAATTAAATTTGGACCTTCAACCCCTTGGCTCCCATTTAAATATGGAGAAAAATCCTGGAATGTTTTCCCTCAAAAACCTTTTTGACAGAAAAAGAGACAGACACAAGCATCTTGAATGACACATGGGTGAGTAAATTATCAGCAGGAAATATTTGTGCCAGAATTGAACTAGTCCTTTAAAACTGAATAAATACAAAACCAATACATCTACAAAATTGTCAAGATTAACAATTTTATTAGTTTCAGATGTAAATTTAGATTATTGAATTTTTCATTACCAGTTATTTAGAGCTCCGAGATGAAATTTAACTGAAAATGCATTTCTATTTCATCCACATCATTTTATTTTAATCCACAATATTCTACTGACTCCCATGGGCTCCATAAAGTGGTGTCCAAAATTATTAGAACACTAGTATTTTTACCAGCTAAAAATGATTTTAATTCAGTCATGTCTATCTTTTGCTGTAGTGTTTCAATGGGTAATTTATTTTATATTTCTAAACATTAATTTTGCCATTAAATGTAATAATCTAGTAAGATTTTTGTTTGACAACAGCCAGTGCTCCAAACAGAGATCTGATCTTATCATCATCCATTCTGCACAGAACTGAGACAGATTAAATCTAGAAGAACTGTGGCAACGTCTCCAAGATGCTTCAAGAGACCCACCTGCAAACCTGAAAAACTATCCGCAAGTGCACCAAGTGCAAAAGCTGCTTTAAACACAAGATGATGGTCACACCAAATGTTGATTTAATTTAGTTAAAAGAAGTTAATTGATAAAGAAAACATTTATGACATTTTTATCAACGTTCTCATTTTACAGAATTTGTACACAAGTGCTTAAAACTTTTAACAGTACTGCTTTGCTGGTAGGTTTCTTTAAGCATCTTGGAGATGTTGCCACAGTTCTTCTGGATTTAAATGATGAGATTAGACCTCTGTGTCAAGCATTGTTTGTTTTCATACTTATTGTGTCACTGATTATTATAATTAATGGCAAAAAGAACGCTTGGAAATGTAAACTGATATTTCATACTGACACACTATAGCAAATGAAATAAATAAGTTTAAACCATTAGTTAAGGTAGTTTAAATACTAGTGTTCTAATAATTTTGGGCACCACTGTAGCTCTGATAATTAATGTAGTGTGAGAATAAGTATAACCAAAACATACAACAAAAGGTCCATGACTCTGCACCAGAAGTGACAGACACACCCGATAAAGAGCAGTCCTCCTCCAAATGGCCAGGAATCAGCTGAATCAGCTGGGGGTAAAAAACAAAACAAAAACAAATTTAAAACAAAAAACTGAAGAAAAATACTACAAACTTTCCTTTAAAAATAAATTAATGTTAGTGTGTCTTAATGTAAAATGAATACTTACTTCCTCTGAAGATCATGTAGTAGAAGATTTTCATTCCCAAAACTTCTGGATCATAAGGGGAAACACACACACAAGCAATCAATTAAATTAAAATTAATTTGTTTGATAAGACATTATCTACTTACTGACAGACATGGGCTTGCGAAAATGTACTCACCGGCTCCATACCAAATCTGCACAGCTGATCCAAAATCCTGGTTTACATCTAGTATTCTTCTCCATGGAGTCCAATGATCATGCTTTCACTCAGGTCCTCTCTCTGTCAGATGAGTTCACATAACAGTGTTCTTAGGTTACTCATTTTGAAGTTCTGTCACATTTTGTGAGTTTGATCTTAAAACTAGCATGGGTGCACGATATGACCATATTATTTCACAATAGTAATACATCATCACAGTATAGTTATTTATAATATTGTATTGCATTCAACATACGATCAAAGTAGTTACAAACAATAGGACTAATACAAAGGCAAGTTAAGTACATTTAATGATTTTCTCTTTAGTATTTTGTTGTTTGATTATAATTAAGACCGACTGGTAACGTTAAGCTTAATTATACTGTAACTTTAAGAAGAAAATGCACAGATCCAGTAACTGACGCCTAACCTGGTTTGTTAATCTTGAATCAAAACATTAGTGACTGTATTTAGGTCAATTACATCTTAAGTAAACTGTCTGTATTTGACTATTCAAGTGAGCTGCAGATTTCTTTCACTACATATGTTCGGCAAGACATAAATATAATGTTACCGCCTAGCCGCAGCTAACAGTATTAGTTAATACTAACAAAACACAGTAACACACACTGGTAGGATACTAAAATATGTAATCGCGATTAGTATATCACTTCAGTACCTTAATGTAACTAGTGTAACAGTCTATAGAACTTTATATAATAGTAAAAGGTACCTTTTGCAGTTTGCATGATCTTCAGCTGCTGGTAAAAGTCCATATTCGAGTTTGTTTGTTCTCAATCTTCATCCCACAACCAAAACTCGCTCAAAATATGAATTAAACAGTCAGACGTAAAATAATCCACGTGAAAGTCGTTGCTAGAAGAACGACCGAAACAGACTGCAACAGAAGCCGATCAGCATATTCAAATTTAACCGGGAAACGGCTCCCTACTAGTCATTGGCCAGAATAATCAAAGGCAGCGATAATCAAACGCTCATTGGCTGTCGCCAGTACCGTCATAGATTGCAATTAGAAAGCGCGTCAACTGAGCTATAGTGAATTCGCTATAGCTTTTTCAGCATTTAACAACTTGAATTATGCACTGCTTCCCACACTAAATTATCATCCTACTGTATATTCCACCAGAGAGGACTGCAAACGTATTGTCATTTGGACTACTGTGGTATTGCTTTTTGACACGACTAATGCAAATAAATTATACACTCATTCTTTATTGGTTATTTTTTTCTTTATAAAAAAAAAAAAAATTAAATGCATTTTTATTGCATGGTTACATGATTTGTGGATTTTAAGACTGATTTTCTATTTTATACATATTCTACTTTTTTAGAATTACAGAGTTTTAATGTAAAATACATCTAAATAAAAACTAATAAGATTTACTTTCAAATTACACCGTGTTCCAAATTATTATGCAAATTATATCTTTCTCCGATTTTCATAATTAGTCAATGCAAATGACAGTCAGTATAATTTTTTAAGTCATCAACCATAGGGCATAATTTGAATTTTATTGAAAAAAACTCCTAATGATAACAGTATTTATTTCAAAAATAAAAAACTGAAAATGCACTGTTCCAAATTATTATTCACAACAGAGTTAAAACATTTTATAGGTTGTAAAGAACTGAAAATTGGCATTTTCTGAATTTGCAGCATTAGGTGGTCATATTTACTGAAATCAAAAGCTATTTCAATCAAAAACATCCTAACAGGGCAAGTTACATCTTACCATAGGACCCCTTCTTTGATATCACTATCACAATTCTTGCATCCATTGAACTTGTGAGTTTTTGGAGAGTTTCTGATTGAATATGTTTGCAGGATGTCAGAATAGCCTCCCAGAGCTGCTGTTTTGATGTGAACTGCTTCTCAACCTAATAGATCTTTTGCTTGAGGATGCTCCAAAGGTTCTCAATCTGGTTGAGGTCAGGGGAGGATGGGGGCCACACAATGAGTTTCTCATTTTCATACTTTGCCGAGGTCATTTTCACACCTTCAGGGACCCTAAAGGAACCTACCAGCTCTCTCCCTATGATTCCGGCCCAAAACGCCACCTCTAACGTCGCAGCCTTGTTGGGACATGTTCCATCCACTACTCCATCCATCTGGACCATCCAAAGATGCACGACACTCATCAGTAAACAAGACTGTTTGAAAATTAGTCTTCATGTATGTCTGGGCCCACTGCAACCATTTCTGCTTGTGAGCATTAGTTAGGAGTGGCCGAATAGTAGGTTTATGCTCAACTGCAAGCCTCTGAAGGATCCTACACCTTGATGTTCGCGGGACTCCAGAGGCACCAGCAGCTTCAAATACCTGTTTTCTACTTTGTAATGGCATTTTAGCAGCTGCTCTCTTAATCTGATGAATTTGTCTGGCAGAAACCTTCCTCATTCTGCCTTTTCCTGAACAAACCAGTCTGTGCTCTGAATCAGCCACAAATCTGCACAGTACAATGATCACACTTAAGTTTTTGTGAAATATCTAATGTTTTCATACCTTGTCCAAGGCATTGTACTATTTGACACTTTTCGGCAGCAGAGAGTTCTTTTTTCTTTCCCCATGTTGCTTGAAACCTGTGACCTGCTTAATAATGTGGAACATCCTTCTTAAGTAATTTTCCTTTAATTGTGCTCATTTGGCAAACTATTTATCACAGGTGTCTGAGATTCATTTCAGTGACCCAAAGAGCCATGAGACACAATACCATCCATGAGTTTAATTGAAAAACTATTTTTTTTTTATGTTTATGACACTTATATCCAATTTGCATAATAATTTGGAACACAGTGTACAAAAAGAACATTAAATTGTTAGTATAGACATAAACCTTAATGAGCTACATTATTTAATTACAGATTGTTTTTGTAATTTTATGTCAATGTGTAAGTAATTTAAGAAAACAGAAAAAATACTGCAAAAAAAAAAAAAAAAGAATTCCTGTAATTTGTCATTAATGGAATAATACTTAAAATAATAGTTAAGTTGTTAATTTACAGATATTGTTTGTAATTTTACAAAGTTTTTAACAATTTAAAATAACACAAAAAAATACTGTAAAAGTAATTTTCCTGTATAAAAAAGAAAAAAAATGTAATTTGCCTTTAATGATATAGGACCTAAAATAACAGTCAAGTTTACAGATATTGTTAGTAATTAGTGGTGGGCATAGATAATTTTTTTTAAATCTAGATTAATCTCACTGTAATTTTGAAATTAATCTAGATTAATCTAGATAAAAATGGCTAATTTGAATTCTGCTGAAGGCTATCCGAATATGTGTGCTACCCAAATAAAGACAAAGACAAAGACTAAAAGGTAGTCTTTGAGAATGGGTTTCTCAAGCCAGGTGGCACATTAGACCAGGCACTCATCTCCTGTTTCCAAAATGCATCACAAACTGCTTGACAATTGCATTTACAACATAATTAACTATACAAACTTGTGTAACCAAGTACTTCTGCGCAAAAGGCTGCACGACGTGCGCGTTCCCCTTAAATACACAGACGCGTGCGGGCATGGATATCTGTGTGCATAGTCTTCGATTAAACTGCGTTGCTTTTAGAAGCGTCAATTCAGTTGTTGCATATAGTTTAATGTCTTTATTTTGGGATTATCAAAGTAAATTATAACTCAAACTTGAGATTTTACTGGGGCACGTGCAGGGTCTAGCAACGCACCTGCCCTGAAGCAAACCCGGCGGCTTCATAGGTGCATCCATGTTTGCACGTCTTGTTTGATGTGGTCATTTCACACTCACAGTAGGCATACACACAGGTTGAAGACTCGTTCTCACCTCCTACAGTGGCTAAGTATACGTCATCCACACTAAAATATCAAGGTGAAAGTCATCATATCTTGCGTAGTTTAGACCCAGTTCCCAACCCAACTTTGAGAATAGATTAAAGGCGATATTCTTTTTATCGCCTGATAAGAGTCTCACGTTAACGCAGCACGTTAACGCCAATAACGGCCCACCACTATTAGTAATATTACTAAGTTATGAATGTAATTTGAAATCACAGAAAACTACTGTAAAAAAGTTATTTTCTGTAAAATTAGTAAATTAGTAAAATTGCAGTTCAAACCAAACTTAGCTTATAAACATGCCATTCAAGACCCATATATGTGTTCCCAGATCAAACCTATGCCCACTTGGCCCATAAATATGCCATTCAAGACCCATATATGCGTTCCCAGATCAAATCCATGCCCACTTGGCCCATAAATATGTCATGCAGGACCCATATATGTATTCCCAGTTCAAACCCATGTCCACTTGGCCCATAAATATGTCATGCAGGACCCATATATGTATTCCCAGATCAAACCCATGCCCACTTGGCCCATAAATATGTCATACAGGACCCATATGTGTATTCCCAGATCAAACCCATGCCCACTTGGCCCATAAATATGTCATGCAGGACCCATATATGTATTCCCAGTTCAAACCCATGCCCACTTGGCCCATAAATATGTCATGCAGGACCCATATATGTATTCCCAGTTCAAACCCATGTCCACTTGGCCCATAAATATGTCATGCAGGACCCATATATGTATTCCCAGATCAAACCCATGCCCACTTGGCCCATAAATATGTCATGCAGGACCCATATATGTATTCCCAGATCAAACCCATGCCCACTTGGCCCATAAATATGTCATGCAGGACCCATATATGTATTCCCAGTTCAAACCCATGCCCACTTGGCCCATAAATATGTCATGCAGGACCCATATTTGTGTTCCCATTTTAAACCCATGCCCACTTGGCCTATAAAAATTCTATGCAGGACCCATATGTGCATTCCCAGTTCAAACCTATGCCCACTTGGCCCATAAAAATGCCATTCAAGACCCATATATGCGTTCCCAGATCAAACCCATGCCCACTTGGCCCATAAATATGCCATTCAAGACCCATATATGCGTTCCCAAATCAAACCCATGCCCACTTGGCCCATAAATATGTCATGCAGGACCCATATTTGTGTTCCCAGTTCAAACCCATGCCCACTTGGCCTATAAAAATTCTATGCAAGACCCATATGTGCATTCCCAGTTCAAACCCATGCCCACTTGGCCCATAAATATGCCATGCAGGACCCATATATGCATTCCCAGATCAAACCCATGCCCACTTGGCCCATAAATATGCCATGCAGGACCCATATATGCATTCCCAGATCAAACCCATGCCCACTTGGTCCATAAATATGCCATGCAGGACCCATATATGCATTCCCAGTTCAAACCCATGCCCACTTGGCCCATAAATATGTCATGCAGGACCCATATTTGTGTTCCCATTTTAAACCCATGCCCACTTGGCCTATAAAAATTCTATGCAGGACCCATATGTGCATTCCCAGTTCAAACCCATGCCCACTTGGCCCATAAATATGCCATTCAAGACCCATATATGCGTTCCCAGATCAAACCCATGTCCACTTGGCCCATAAATATGTCATGCAGGACCCATATATGTATTCCCAGATCAAACCCATGCCCACTTGGCCCATAAATATGCCATTCAAGACCCATATATGCGTTCCCAGATCAAACCCATGCCCACTTGGCCCATAAATATGTCATGCAGGACCCATATATGTATTCCCAGATCAAACCCATGCCCACTTGGCCCATAAATATGTCATGCAGGACCCATATGTGCATCCCCAGTTCAAACCCATGCCCACTTGGCCCATAAATATGCCATGCAGGACCCATATATGCATTCCCAGTTCAAACCCATGCCCACTTGGCCCATAAATATGTCATGCAGGACCCATATGTGCATTCCCAGTTCAAACCCATGCCCACTTGGCCCATAAATATGTCATGCAGGACCCATATATGTATTCCCAGATCAAACCCATGCCCACTTGGCCCATAAATATGTCATGCAGGACCCATATGTGCATTCCCAGTTCAAACCCATGCCCACTTGGGCCATAAATATGTCATGCAGGACCCATATATGTATTCCCAGATCAAACCCATGCCCACTTGGCCCATAAATATGTCATGCAGGACCCATATATGTATTCCCAGATCAAACCCATGCCCACTTGGCCCATAATTATGCCATGCAGGACCCATATATGTATTCCCAGATCAAACCCATGCCCACTTGGCCCATAAATATGCCATTCAAGACCTATATATGCGTTCCCAGATCAAACCCATGCCCACTTGGCCCATAAATATGCCATGCAGGACCCATATATGCGTTCCCAGATAAAACCCATGCCCACTTGGCCCATAAATATGTCATGCAAGACCCATATATGTGTTCCCAGATCAAACCCATGCCCACTTGGCCCATGCCTGTCCCTTATGTGACCCATGTAATCAGCTCATATGGGCTTCCTATGTGGGACTCATACTACAAAACCTACATGGGACCCGCTGATTTCACCCAGCCAAAGCCCATGCCCACACAGTTCCCATGGAACCCGTAGTTAACCCAGCTGGGCCCCACAAGTCATTGCTGGCTGGGAGTCCAAGAACCCCAGTGTGTTGATAAGTCCAATGTGAGTGTCCACCAGTGTATATACAATCCACAGAAAGTGTAATCCAAAGTTTGCAGGTGGTGAATGGAAAGGTGAGCTCTAAAATTAGCAACTCCTCAATCCAACAGTTTGGTGACTGTCCTTTGTTTGTCATGCTGCTCTCTTATACAGTTGTACTTCCTGCTTCCTGTCATGTGTCTAGTCACATGACAGGCCAACCATCCATTTATTAAAGACACATACACTTAAAATGTTAAGAGTAATAAAATGGCCTAAAAAACATGTAAAACACTTAAAACTCTATAATACATGTAAATGATTGTAATAAATAGAGCGGTAAAACAAGTCTTTCTAAAAGCCAGCATATTATATAAATAGTGAAGAAAAGGCAAAAGCTTACAGCACCTGGTATTCCCAGGCGGTTTCCCATCAAAGTACTAACCAGGCCCGACGCTGCTTAGCTTCCGAGATCAGACGAGATCGGGCGCTCTCAGCGCGGTATGGCCATAAGCGAGGGCTGCTCCAAAAAGTGGGCTATTTAAAGATCAGCCTCCGTAAAAGCCAGCATATTATATAAATAGTGAAGAAAAGGCAAAAGCTTACAGCACCTGGTATTCCCAGGCGGTCTCCCATCCAAGTACTAACCAGGCCCGACGCTGCTTAGCTTCCGAGATCAGACGAGATCGGGCGCTCTCAGCGCGGTATGGCCATAAGCGAGGGCTGCTCCAAAAAGTGGGCTATTTAAAGATCAGCCTCCGTAAAAGCCAGCATATTATATAAATAGTGAAGAAAAGGCAAAAGCTTACAGCACCTGGTATTCCCAGGCGGTCTCCCATAAAAGTGTAACAATCGGCCTTATCAGCCGAGTTACAAGACTAAAATGGGGTCAGATTTAACTGTGAGAGATGACTAGTGGTTAAAAGAATGAGACATAAAAGAAAATTGGTTTAAATAGATTTGGTGTATTTACAAGGTTCACATAAAAGACTTTAAAACAACACGATAAAACTAGGTAAACTCTGTTAAAAGAATACAGTTCATTTGTCCATACCCTAAAAACAGGTAAACTCTGTTAAAAGAATACAGTTCATTTGTCCATACCCTAAAAACAGTCCAAGAACCCCAGTGTGTTGATAAGTCCAATGTGAGTGTCCACCAGTGTATATACAATCCACAGAAAGTGTAATCCAAAGTTTGCAGGTGGTGAATGGAAAGGTGAGCTCTAAAATTAGCAACTCCTCAATCCAACAGTTTGGTGACTGTCCTTTGTTTGTCATGCTGCTCTCTTATACAGTTGTACTTCCTGCTTCCTGTCATGTGTCTAGTCATATGACAGGCCAACCATCCATTTATTAAAGACACATACACTTAAAATGTTAAGAGTAATAAAATGGCCTAAAAAACATGTAAAACACTTAAAACTCTATAATAGATGTAAATGATTGTAATAAATAGAGCGGTAAAACACGTCTTTCTAAAAGCCAGCATATTATATAAATAGTGAAGAAAAGGCAAAAGCTTACAGCACCTGGTATTCCCAGGCGGTCTCCCATCCAAGTACTAACCAGGCCCGACGCTGCTTAGCTTCCGAGATCAGACGAGATCGGGCGCTCTCAGCGCGGTATGGCCATAAGCGAGGGCTGCTCCAAAAAGTGGGCTATTTAAAGATCAGCCTCCGTAAAAGCCAGCATATTATATAAATAGTGAAGAAAAGGCAAAAGCTTACAGCACCTGGTATTCCCAGGCGGTCTCCCATCCAAGTACTAACCAGGCCCGACGCTGCTTAGCTTCCGAGATCAGACGAGATCGGGCGCTCTCAGCGCTGTATGGCCATAAGCGAGGGCTGCTCCAAAAAGTGGGCTATTTAAAGATCAGCCTCCGTAAAAGCCAGCATATTATATAAATAGTGAAGAAAAGGCAAAAGCTTAC
>NW_027394288.1:137500-162500 GCF_049309525.1 Garra rufa
TTTGGGGCCCACCAGTCTGTAGGGGTTTAAAGTGGGCTTGCACCCGGAATCCACATGGGGGCTAGCCGTGGATGCCCAGATGGGTTTTAAGTGGGATCTGTAAGGGTCTTATGTGGGTCTTAACCGGGCAATACATGTCAGACCCATTTGGGGCCCACCAGTCTGTAGGGGTTATAAAGTGGGCTTGCACCTGGTATCCACATGGGGGCACGCCGTGGATGCCCAGGTGGGTTTTAAGTGGGATCTGTAAGGGTCTTATGTGGGTCTTAATCGGGCAATTCATGACAGACCCATTTGGGCCCCACCTGCCCAAAGGGGTTTAAAGTGGGTTTGCACCCGGGATCCACATGGGGGCCAGCCAACGCCCAGGAGGTCCAGGCCGCCCCAGACGCCCCCCCCGGGATGTGCCGGAATCCACGCCCTAGTCACACACCCGGACGCCCCGGCAGCACCCCCCCCCCCCCCCCCAAATAATTACAAAAAAAAAAACTTCAATAAAGTGTCAAAGCATGCTCAAGGTGGACAATTAACATTTTTATTTAAAAGACAAAAAACAGTCTGCAATACAAAGTCTGTACAAATGCCATATAAAATTTACATTTTACATTTCAGCTATTTTTTAAGAAATACAGCACAATTAAATTAAAAGAACATGGGACAGTTTCATTAAAACGTTTAATTAAATACATGTTTACCTTAAAACTATTAGAAAATATTTCCTGATAATTCACTCACCCCCATGTAATCCAAGATGTTCATATCTTTCTTTCTTTAAAGGTGCAGTGTGTAGATTTTTTGCGGCATCTAGCAGTAAGGCTATGAATTGCAACCAACGGTTTAGTCCACCGCTCACCCCTCCCTTCACAGAAGCTACGGCAGCCGACACGGGATTAAGCTGTCATCGTTTTAGACAGCAAAGAATAATGAAGTTTCTTTTATAAATTAGGGAATTAGATTTACTTGATAATTCAATAAAACGATGTTATTGTGAATATTACTGTTACTTGTTCATCATTGTGTCAGTGTTTTTTCGCTTGAACAACAGTGATGAAACGCGATCTGTAGAGCAGTTTGTCCGTTCAGGGCTACTGTAGAAACATAATGTCGGCTTTCATGTGAGGGGACCCGCGGTGTATGTAGATATAAACTGATAATTCTAAGTTAATAAAAACATAATGGCTCATTACGTAAGGTCTTTATACACCCCTGAAAACATAGTTATCTATATTATATTGCATTTCTGTCTAGAGATAATCTTAAATATTACACATTGCACCTTTAAGTCGAAAAGAAAGTCAAGTTTTTGAGGAGTAGATTTCAGGATTTTTCTCCATATAGTGGACTTCAGTGGGATTAAGGTCAAGGATAAAGGTTTCAAAATTTCAATACAGCTTTCAAAGGGCTTTACAAGTTCCCAGTGACCCTTATTCCTTGGGTGGGATGATGTAGAGCCCTTTGAAGCTGCATTGACAATTAAATTTGGACCTTCAACCCCTTGGCTCCCATTTAAATATGGAGAAAAATCCTGGAATGTTTTCCCTCAAAAACCTTTTTGACAGAAAAAGAGACAGACACAAGCATCTTGAATGACACATGGGTGAGTAAATTATCAGCAGGAAATATTTGTGCCAGAATTGAACTAGTCCTTTAAAACTGAATAAATACAAAACCAATACATCTACAAAATTGTCAAGATTAACAATTTTATTAGTTTCAGATGTAAATTTAGATTATTGAATTTTTCATTACCAGTTATTTAGAGCTCCGAGATGAAATTTAACTGAAAATGCATTTCTATTTCATCCACATCATTTTATTTTAATCCACAATATTCTACTGACTCCCATGGGCTCCATAAAGTGGTGTCCAAAATTATTAGAACACTAGTATTTTTACCAGCTAAAAATGATTTTAATTCAGTCATGTCTATCTTTTGCTGTAGTGTTTCAATGGGTAATTTATTTTATATTTCTAAACATTAATTTTGCCATTAAATGTAATAATCTAGTAAGATTTTTGTTTGACAACAGCCAGTGCTCCAAACAGAGATCTGATCTTATCATCATCCATTCTGCACAGAACTGAGACAGATTAAATCTAGAAGAACTGTGGCAACGTCTCCAAGATGCTTCAAGAGACCCACCTGCAAACCTGAAAAACTATCCGCAAGTGCACCAAGTGCAAAAGCTGCTTTAAACACAAGATGATGGTCACACCAAATGTTGATTTAATTTAGTTAAAAGAAGTTAATTGATAAAGAAAACATTTATGACATTTTTATCAACGTTCTCATTTTACAGAATTTGTACACAAGTGCTTAAAACTTTTAACAGTACTGCTTTGCTGGTAGGTTTCTTTAAGCATCTTGGAGATGTTGCCACAGTTCTTCTGGATTTAAATGATGAGATTAGACCTCTGTGTCAAGCATTGTTTGTTTTCATACTTATTGTGTCACTGATTATTATAATTAATGGCAAAAAGAACGCTTGGAAATGTAAACTGATATTTCATACTGACACACTATAGCAAATGAAATAAATAAGTTTAAACCATTAGTTAAGGTAGTTTAAATACTAGTGTTCTAATAATTTTGGGCACCACTGTAGCTCTGATAATTAATGTAGTGTGAGAATAAGTATAACCAAAACATACAACAAAAGGTCCATGACTCTGCACCAGAAGTGACAGACACACCCGATAAAGAGCAGTCCTCCTCCAAATGGCCAGGAATCAGCTGAATCAGCTGGGGGTAAAAAACAAAACAAAAACAAATTTAAAACAAAAAACTGAAGAAAAATACTACAAACTTTCCTTTAAAAATAAATTAATGTTAGTGTGTCTTAATGTAAAATGAATACTTACTTCCTCTGAAGATCATGTAGTAGAAGATTTTCATTCCCAAAACTTCTGGATCATAAGGGGAAACACACACACAAGCAATCAATTAAATTAAAATTAATTTGTTTGATAAGACATTATCTACTTACTGACAGACATGGGCTTGCGAAAATGTACTCACCGGCTCCATACCAAATCTGCACAGCTGATCCAAAATCCTGGTTTACATCTAGTATTCTTCTCCATGGAGTCCAATGATCATGCTTTCACTCAGGTCCTCTCTCTGTCAGATGAGTTCACATAACAGTGTTCTTAGGTTACTCATTTTGAAGTTCTGTCACATTTTGTGAGTTTGATCTTAAAACTAGCATGGGTGCACGATATGACCATATTATTTCACAATAGTAATACATCATCACAGTATAGTTATTTATAATATTGTATTGCATTCAACATACGATCAAAGTAGTTACAAACAATAGGACTAATACAAAGGCAAGTTAAGTACATTTAATGATTTTCTCTTTAGTATTTTGTTGTTTGATTATAATTAAGACCGACTGGTAACGTTAAGCTTAATTATACTGTAACTTTAAGAAGAAAATGCACAGATCCAGTAACTGACGCCTAACCTGGTTTGTTAATCTTGAATCAAAACATTAGTGACTGTATTTAGGTCAATTACATCTTAAGTAAACTGTCTGTATTTGACTATTCAAGTGAGCTGCAGATTTCTTTCACTACATATGTTCGGCAAGACATAAATATAATGTTACCGCCTAGCCGCAGCTAACAGTATTAGTTAATACTAACAAAACACAGTAACACACACTGGTAGGATACTAAAATATGTAATCGCGATTAGTATATCACTTCAGTACCTTAATGTAACTAGTGTAACAGTCTATAGAACTTTATATAATAGTAAAAGGTACCTTTTGCAGTTTGCATGATCTTCAGCTGCTGGTAAAAGTCCATATTCGAGTTTGTTTGTTCTCAATCTTCATCCCACAACCAAAACTCGCTCAAAATATGAATTAAACAGTCAGACGTAAAATAATCCACGTGAAAGTCGTTGCTAGAAGAACGACCGAAACAGACTGCAACAGAAGCCGATCAGCATATTCAAATTTAACCGGGAAACGGCTCCCTACTAGTCATTGGCCAGAATAATCAAAGGCAGCGATAATCAAACGCTCATTGGCTGTCGCCAGTACCGTCATAGATTGCAATTAGAAAGCGCGTCAACTGAGCTATAGTGAATTCGCTATAGCTTTTTCAGCATTTAACAACTTGAATTATGCACTGCTTCCCACACTAAATTATCATCCTACTGTATATTCCACCAGAGAGGACTGCAAACGTATTGTCATTTGGACTACTGTGGTATTGCTTTTTGACACGACTAATGCAAATAAATTATACACTCATTCTTTATTGGTTATTTTTTTCTTTATAAAAAAAAAAAAAATTAAATGCATTTTTATTGCATGGTTACATGATTTGTGGATTTTAAGACTGATTTTCTATTTTATACATATTCTACTTTTTTAGAATTACAGAGTTTTAATGTAAAATACATCTAAATAAAAACTAATAAGATTTACTTTCAAATTACACCGTGTTCCAAATTATTATGCAAATTATATCTTTCTCCGATTTTCATAATTAGTCAATGCAAATGACAGTCAGTATAATTTTTTAAGTCATCAACCATAGGGCATAATTTGAATTTTATTGAAAAAAACTCCTAATGATAACAGTATTTATTTCAAAAATAAAAAACTGAAAATGCACTGTTCCAAATTATTATTCACAACAGAGTTAAAACATTTTATAGGTTGTAAAGAACTGAAAATTGGCATTTTCTGAATTTGCAGCATTAGGTGGTCATATTTACTGAAATCAAAAGCTATTTCAATCAAAAACATCCTAACAGGGCAAGTTACATCTTACCATAGGACCCCTTCTTTGATATCACTATCACAATTCTTGCATCCATTGAACTTGTGAGTTTTTGGAGAGTTTCTGATTGAATATGTTTGCAGGATGTCAGAATAGCCTCCCAGAGCTGCTGTTTTGATGTGAACTGCTTCTCAACCTAATAGATCTTTTGCTTGAGGATGCTCCAAAGGTTCTCAATCTGGTTGAGGTCAGGGGAGGATGGGGGCCACACAATGAGTTTCTCATTTTCATACTTTGCCGAGGTCATTTTCACACCTTCAGGGACCCTAAAGGAACCTACCAGCTCTCTCCCTATGATTCCGGCCCAAAACGCCACCTCTAACGTCGCAGCCTTGTTGGGACATGTTCCATCCACTACTCCATCCATCTGGACCATCCAAAGATGCACGACACTCATCAGTAAACAAGACTGTTTGAAAATTAGTCTTCATGTATGTCTGGGCCCACTGCAACCATTTCTGCTTGTGAGCATTAGTTAGGAGTGGCCGAATAGTAGGTTTATGCTCAACTGCAAGCCTCTGAAGGATCCTACACCTTGATGTTCGCGGGACTCCAGAGGCACCAGCAGCTTCAAATACCTGTTTTCTACTTTGTAATGGCATTTTAGCAGCTGCTCTCTTAATCTGATGAATTTGTCTGGCAGAAACCTTCCTCATTCTGCCTTTTCCTGAACAAACCAGTCTGTGCTCTGAATCAGCCACAAATCTGCACAGTACAATGATCACACTTAAGTTTTTGTGAAATATCTAATGTTTTCATACCTTGTCCAAGGCATTGTACTATTTGACACTTTTCGGCAGCAGAGAGTTCTTTTTTCTTTCCCCATGTTGCTTGAAACCTGTGACCTGCTTAATAATGTGGAACATCCTTCTTAAGTAATTTTCCTTTAATTGTGCTCATTTGGCAAACTATTTATCACAGGTGTCTGAGATTCATTTCAGTGACCCAAAGAGCCATGAGACACAATACCATCCATGAGTTTAATTGAAAAACTATTTTTTTTTTATGTTTATGACACTTATATCCAATTTGCATAATAATTTGGAACACAGTGTACAAAAAGAACATTAAATTGTTAGTATAGACATAAACCTTAATGAGCTACATTATTTAATTACAGATTGTTTTTGTAATTTTATGTCAATGTGTAAGTAATTTAAGAAAACAGAAAAAATACTGCAAAAAAAAAAAAAAAAGAATTCCTGTAATTTGTCATTAATGGAATAATACTTAAAATAATAGTTAAGTTGTTAATTTACAGATATTGTTTGTAATTTTACAAAGTTTTTAACAATTTAAAATAACACAAAAAAATACTGTAAAAGTAATTTTCCTGTATAAAAAAGAAAAAAAATGTAATTTGCCTTTAATGATATAGGACCTAAAATAACAGTCAAGTTTACAGATATTGTTAGTAATTAGTGGTGGGCATAGATAATTTTTTTTAAATCTAGATTAATCTCACTGTAATTTTGAAATTAATCTAGATTAATCTAGATAAAAATGGCTAATTTGAATTCTGCTGAAGGCTATCCGAATATGTGTGCTACCCAAATAAAGACAAAGACAAAGACTAAAAGGTAGTCTTTGAGAATGGGTTTCTCAAGCCAGGTGGCACATTAGACCAGGCACTCATCTCCTGTTTCCAAAATGCATCACAAACTGCTTGACAATTGCATTTACAACATAATTAACTATACAAACTTGTGTAACCAAGTACTTCTGCGCAAAAGGCTGCACGACGTGCGCGTTCCCCTTAAATACACAGACGCGTGCGGGCATGGATATCTGTGTGCATAGTCTTCGATTAAACTGCGTTGCTTTTAGAAGCGTCAATTCAGTTGTTGCATATAGTTTAATGTCTTTATTTTGGGATTATCAAAGTAAATTATAACTCAAACTTGAGATTTTACTGGGGCACGTGCAGGGTCTAGCAACGCACCTGCCCTGAAGCAAACCCGGCGGCTTCATAGGTGCATCCATGTTTGCACGTCTTGTTTGATGTGGTCATTTCACACTCACAGTAGGCATACACACAGGTTGAAGACTCGTTCTCACCTCCTACAGTGGCTAAGTATACGTCATCCACACTAAAATATCAAGGTGAAAGTCATCATATCTTGCGTAGTTTAGACCCAGTTCCCAACCCAACTTTGAGAATAGATTAAAGGCGATATTCTTTTTATCGCCTGATAAGAGTCTCACGTTAACGCAGCACGTTAACGCCAATAACGGCCCACCACTATTAGTAATATTACTAAGTTATGAATGTAATTTGAAATCACAGAAAACTACTGTAAAAAAGTTATTTTCTGTAAAATTAGTAAATTAGTAAAATTGCAGTTCAAACCAAACTTAGCTTATAAACATGCCATTCAAGACCCATATATGTGTTCCCAGATCAAACCTATGCCCACTTGGCCCATAAATATGCCATTCAAGACCCATATATGCGTTCCCAGATCAAATCCATGCCCACTTGGCCCATAAATATGTCATGCAGGACCCATATATGTATTCCCAGTTCAAACCCATGTCCACTTGGCCCATAAATATGTCATGCAGGACCCATATATGTATTCCCAGATCAAACCCATGCCCACTTGGCCCATAAATATGTCATACAGGACCCATATGTGTATTCCCAGATCAAACCCATGCCCACTTGGCCCATAAATATGTCATGCAGGACCCATATATGTATTCCCAGTTCAAACCCATGCCCACTTGGCCCATAAATATGTCATGCAGGACCCATATATGTATTCCCAGTTCAAACCCATGTCCACTTGGCCCATAAATATGTCATGCAGGACCCATATATGTATTCCCAGATCAAACCCATGCCCACTTGGCCCATAAATATGTCATGCAGGACCCATATATGTATTCCCAGATCAAACCCATGCCCACTTGGCCCATAAATATGTCATGCAGGACCCATATATGTATTCCCAGTTCAAACCCATGCCCACTTGGCCCATAAATATGTCATGCAGGACCCATATTTGTGTTCCCATTTTAAACCCATGCCCACTTGGCCTATAAAAATTCTATGCAGGACCCATATGTGCATTCCCAGTTCAAACCTATGCCCACTTGGCCCATAAAAATGCCATTCAAGACCCATATATGCGTTCCCAGATCAAACCCATGCCCACTTGGCCCATAAATATGCCATTCAAGACCCATATATGCGTTCCCAAATCAAACCCATGCCCACTTGGCCCATAAATATGTCATGCAGGACCCATATTTGTGTTCCCAGTTCAAACCCATGCCCACTTGGCCTATAAAAATTCTATGCAAGACCCATATGTGCATTCCCAGTTCAAACCCATGCCCACTTGGCCCATAAATATGCCATGCAGGACCCATATATGCATTCCCAGATCAAACCCATGCCCACTTGGCCCATAAATATGCCATGCAGGACCCATATATGCATTCCCAGATCAAACCCATGCCCACTTGGTCCATAAATATGCCATGCAGGACCCATATATGCATTCCCAGTTCAAACCCATGCCCACTTGGCCCATAAATATGTCATGCAGGACCCATATTTGTGTTCCCATTTTAAACCCATGCCCACTTGGCCTATAAAAATTCTATGCAGGACCCATATGTGCATTCCCAGTTCAAACCCATGCCCACTTGGCCCATAAATATGCCATTCAAGACCCATATATGCGTTCCCAGATCAAACCCATGTCCACTTGGCCCATAAATATGTCATGCAGGACCCATATATGTATTCCCAGATCAAACCCATGCCCACTTGGCCCATAAATATGCCATTCAAGACCCATATATGCGTTCCCAGATCAAACCCATGCCCACTTGGCCCATAAATATGTCATGCAGGACCCATATATGTATTCCCAGATCAAACCCATGCCCACTTGGCCCATAAATATGTCATGCAGGACCCATATGTGCATCCCCAGTTCAAACCCATGCCCACTTGGCCCATAAATATGCCATGCAGGACCCATATATGCATTCCCAGTTCAAACCCATGCCCACTTGGCCCATAAATATGTCATGCAGGACCCATATGTGCATTCCCAGTTCAAACCCATGCCCACTTGGCCCATAAATATGTCATGCAGGACCCATATATGTATTCCCAGATCAAACCCATGCCCACTTGGCCCATAAATATGTCATGCAGGACCCATATGTGCATTCCCAGTTCAAACCCATGCCCACTTGGCCCATAAATATGTCATGCAGGACCCATATATGTATTCCCAGATCAAACCCATGCCCACTTGGCCCATAAATATGTCATGCAGGACCCATATATGTATTCCCAGATCAAACCCATGCCCACTTGGCCCATAATTATGCCATGCAGGACCCATATATGTATTCCCAGATCAAACCCATGCCCACTTGGCCCATAAATATGCCATTCAAGACCTATATATGCGTTCCCAGATCAAACCCATGCCCACTTGGCCCATAAATATGCCATGCAGGACCCATATATGCGTTCCCAGATAAAACCCATGCCCACTTGGCCCATAAATATGTCATGCAAGACCCATATATGTGTTCCCAGATCAAACCCATGCCCACTTGGCCCATGCCTGTCCCTTATGTGACCCATGTAATCAGCTCATATGGGCTTCCTATGTGGGACTCATACTACAAAACCTACATGGGACCCGCTGATTTCACCCAGCCAAAGCCCATGCCCACACAGTTCCCATGGAACCCGTAGTTAACCCAGCTGGGCCCCACAAGTCATTGCTGGCTGGGAGTCCAAGAACCCCAGTGTGTTGATAAGTCCAATGTGAGTGTCCACCAGTGTATATACAATCCACAGAAAGTGTAATCCAAAGTTTGCAGGTGGTGAATGGAAAGGTGAGCTCTAAAATTAGCAACTCCTCAATCCAACAGTTTGGTGACTGTCCTTTGTTTGTCATGCTGCTCTCTTATACAGTTGTACTTCCTGCTTCCTGTCATGTGTCTAGTCACATGACAGGCCAACCATCCATTTATTAAAGACACATACACTTAAAATGTTAAGAGTAATAAAATGGCCTAAAAAACATGTAAAACACTTAAAACTCTATAATACATGTAAATGATTGTAATAAATAGAGCGGTAAAACAAGTCTTTCTAAAAGCCAGCATATTATATAAATAGTGAAGAAAAGGCAAAAGCTTACAGCACCTGGTATTCCCAGGCGGTTTCCCATCAAAGTACTAACCAGGCCCGACGCTGCTTAGCTTCCGAGATCAGACGAGATCGGGCGCTCTCAGCGCGGTATGGCCATAAGCGAGGGCTGCTCCAAAAAGTGGGCTATTTAAAGATCAGCCTCCGTAAAAGCCAGCATATTATATAAATAGTGAAGAAAAGGCAAAAGCTTACAGCACCTGGTATTCCCAGGCGGTCTCCCATCCAAGTACTAACCAGGCCCGACGCTGCTTAGCTTCCGAGATCAGACGAGATCGGGCGCTCTCAGCGCGGTATGGCCATAAGCGAGGGCTGCTCCAAAAAGTGGGCTATTTAAAGATCAGCCTCCGTAAAAGCCAGCATATTATATAAATAGTGAAGAAAAGGCAAAAGCTTACAGCACCTGGTATTCCCAGGCGGTCTCCCATAAAAGTGTAACAATCGGCCTTATCAGCCGAGTTACAAGACTAAAATGGGGTCAGATTTAACTGTGAGAGATGACTAGTGGTTAAAAGAATGAGACATAAAAGAAAATTGGTTTAAATAGATTTGGTGTATTTACAAGGTTCACATAAAAGACTTTAAAACAACACGATAAAACTAGGTAAACTCTGTTAAAAGAATACAGTTCATTTGTCCATACCCTAAAAACAGGTAAACTCTGTTAAAAGAATACAGTTCATTTGTCCATACCCTAAAAACAGTCCAAGAACCCCAGTGTGTTGATAAGTCCAATGTGAGTGTCCACCAGTGTATATACAATCCACAGAAAGTGTAATCCAAAGTTTGCAGGTGGTGAATGGAAAGGTGAGCTCTAAAATTAGCAACTCCTCAATCCAACAGTTTGGTGACTGTCCTTTGTTTGTCATGCTGCTCTCTTATACAGTTGTACTTCCTGCTTCCTGTCATGTGTCTAGTCATATGACAGGCCAACCATCCATTTATTAAAGACACATACACTTAAAATGTTAAGAGTAATAAAATGGCCTAAAAAACATGTAAAACACTTAAAACTCTATAATAGATGTAAATGATTGTAATAAATAGAGCGGTAAAACACGTCTTTCTAAAAGCCAGCATATTATATAAATAGTGAAGAAAAGGCAAAAGCTTACAGCACCTGGTATTCCCAGGCGGTCTCCCATCCAAGTACTAACCAGGCCCGACGCTGCTTAGCTTCCGAGATCAGACGAGATCGGGCGCTCTCAGCGCGGTATGGCCATAAGCGAGGGCTGCTCCAAAAAGTGGGCTATTTAAAGATCAGCCTCCGTAAAAGCCAGCATATTATATAAATAGTGAAGAAAAGGCAAAAGCTTACAGCACCTGGTATTCCCAGGCGGTCTCCCATCCAAGTACTAACCAGGCCCGACGCTGCTTAGCTTCCGAGATCAGACGAGATCGGGCGCTCTCAGCGCTGTATGGCCATAAGCGAGGGCTGCTCCAAAAAGTGGGCTATTTAAAGATCAGCCTCCGTAAAAGCCAGCATATTATATAAATAGTGAAGAAAAGGCAAAAGCTTACAGCACCTGGTATTCCCAGGCGGTCTCCCATAAAAGTGTAACAATCGGCCTTATCAGCCGAGTTACAAGACTAAAATGGGGTCAGATTTAACTGTGAGAGATGACTAGTGGTTAAAAGAATGAGACATAAAAGAAAATTGGTTTAAATAGATTTGGTGTATTTACAAGGTTCACATAAAAGACTTTAAAACAACACGATAAAACTAGGTAAACTCTGTTAAAAGAATACAGTTCATTTGTCCATACCCTAAAAACAGGTAAACTCTGTTAAAAGAATACAGTTCATTTGTCCATACCCTAAAAACAGTCCAAGAACCCCAGTGTGTTGATAAGTCCAATGTGAGTGTCCACCAGTGTATATACAATCCACAGAAAGTGTAATCCAAAGTTTGCAGGTGGTGAATGGAAAGGTGAGCTCTAAAATTAGCAACTCCTCAATCCAACAGTTTGGTGACTGTCCTTTGTTTGTCATGCTGCTCTCTTATACAGTTGTACTTCCTGCTTCCTGTCATGTGTCTAGTCACATGACAGGCCAACCATCCATTTATTAAAGACACATACACTTAAAATGTTAAGAGTAATAAAATGGCCTAAAAAACATGTAAAACACTTAAAACTCTATAATACATGTAAATGATTGTAATAAATAGAGCGGTAAAACAAGTCTTTCTAAAAGCCAGCATATTATATAAATAGTGAAGAAAAGGCAAAAGCTTACAGCACCTGGTATTCCCAGGCGGTCTCCCATCCAAGTACTAACCAGGCCCGACGCTGCTTAGCTTCCGAGATCAGACGAGATCGGGCGCTCTCAGCGCGGTATGGCCATAAGCGAGGGCTGCTCCAAAAAGTGGGCTATTTAAAGATCAGCCACCGTAAAAGCCAGCATATTATATAAATAGTGAAGAAAAGGCAAAAGCTTACAGCACCTGGTATTCCCAGGCGGTCTACCATCCAAGTACTAACCAGGCCCGACGCTGCTTAGCTTCCGAGATCAGACGAGATCGGGCGCTCTCAGCGCGGTATGGCCATAAGCGAGGGCTGCTCCAAAAAGTGGGCTATTTAAAGATCAGCCTCCGTAAAAGCAAGCATATTATATAAATAGTGAAGAAAAGGCAAAAGCTTACAGCACCTGGTATTCCCAGGCGGTCTCCCATAAAAGTGTAACAATCGGCCTTATCAGCCGAGTTACAAGACTAAAATGGGGTCAGATTTAACTGTGAGAGATGACTAGTGGTTAAAAGAATGAGACATAAAAGAAAATTGGTTTAAATAGATTTGGTGTATTTACAAGGTTCACATAAAAGACTTTAAAACAACACGATAAAACTAGGTAAACTCTGTTAAAAGAATACAGTTCATTTGTCCATACCCTAAAAACAGGTAAACTCTGTTAAAAGAATACAGTTCATTTGTCCATACCCTAAAAACAGTCCAAGAACCCCAGTGTGTTGATAAGTCCAATGTGAGTGTCCACCAGTGTATATACAATCCACAGAAAGTGTAATCCAAAGTTTGCAGGTGGTGAATGGAAAGGTGAGCTCTAAAATTAGCAACTCCTCAATCCAACAGTTTGGTGACTGTCCTTTGTTTGTCATGCTGCTCTCTTATACAGTTGTACTTCCTGCTTCCTGTCATGTGTCTAGTCACATGACAGGCCAACCATCCATTTATTAAAGACACATACACTTAAAATGTTAAGAGTAATAAAATGGCCTAAAAAACATGTAAAACACTTAAAACTCTATAATACATGTAAATGATTGTAATAAATAGAGCGGTAAAACAAGTCTTTCTAAAAGCCAGCATATTATATAAATAGTGAAGAAAAGGCAAAAGCTTACAGCACCTGGTATTCCCAGGCGGTCTCCCATCCAAGTACTAACCAGGCCCGACGCTGCTTAGCTTCCGAGATCAGACGAGATCGGGCGCTCTCAGCGCGGTATGGCCATAAGCGAGGGCTGCTCCAAAAAGTGGGCTATTTAAAGATCAGCCTCCGTAAAAGCCAGCATATTATATAAATAGTGAAGAAAAGGCAAAAGCTTACAGCACCTGGTATTCCCAGGCGGTCTCCCATCCAAGTACTAACCAGGCCCGACGCTGCTTAGCTTCCGAGATCAGACGAGATTGGGCGCTCTCAGCGCGGTATGGCCATAAGCGAGGGCTGCTCCAAAAAGTGGGCTATTTAAAGATCAGCCTCCGTAAAAGCCAGCATATTATATAAATAGTGAAGAAAAGGCAAAAGCTTACAGCACCTGGTATTCCCAGGCGGTCTCCCATAAAAGTGTAACAATCGGCCTTATCAGCCGAGTTACAAGACTAAAATGGGGTCAGATTTAACTGTGAGAGATGACTAGTGGTTAAAAGAATGAGACATAAAAGAAAATTGGTTTAAATAGATTTGGTGTATTTACAAGGTTCACATAAAAGACTTTAAAACAACACGATAAAACTAGGTAAACTCTGTTAAAAGAATACAGTTCATTTGTCCATACCCTAAAAACAGGTAAACTCTGTTAAAAGAATACAGTTCATTTGTCCATACCCTAAAAACAGTCCAAGAACCCCAGTGTGTTGATAAGTCCAATGTGAGTGTCCACCAGTGTATATACAATCCACAGAAAGTGTAATCCAAAGTTTGCAGGTGGTGAATGGAAAGGTGAGCTCTAAAATTAGCAACTCCTCAATCCAACAGTTTGGTGACTGTCCTTTGTTTGTCATGCTGCTCTCTTATACAGTTGTACTTCCTGCTTCCTGTCATGTGTCTAGTCACATGACAGGCCAACCATCCATTTATTAAAGACACATACACTTAAAATGTTAAGAGTAATAAAATGGCCTAAAAAACATGTAAAACACTTAAAACTCTATAATACATGTAAATGATTGTAATAAATAGAGCGGTAAAACAAGTCTTTCTAAAAGCCAGCATATTATATAAATAGTGAAGAAAAGGCAAAAGCTTACAGCACCTGGTATTCCCAGGCGGTCTCCCATCCAAGTACTAACCAGGCCCGACGCTGCTTAGCTTCCGAGATCAGACGAGATCGGGCGCTCTCAGCGCGGTATGGCCATAAGCGAGGACTGCTCCAAAAAGTGGGCTATTTAAAGATCAGCCTCCGTAAAAGCCAGCATATTATATAAATAGTGAAGAAAAGGCAAAAGCTTACAGCACCTGGTATTCCCAGGCGGTCTCCCATAAAAGTGTAACAATCGGCCTTATCAGCCGAGTTACAAGACTAAAATGGGGTCAGATTTAACTGTGAGAGATGACTAGTGGTTAAAAGAATGAGACATAAAAGAAAATTGGTTTAAATAGATTTGGTGTATTTACAAGGTTCACATAAAAGACTTTAAAACAACACGATAAAACTAGGTAAACTCTGTTAAAAGAATACAGTTCATTTGTCCATACCCTAAAAACAGGTAAACTCTGTTAAAAGAATACAGTTCATTTGTCCATACCCTAAAAACAGTCCAAGAACCCCAGTGTGTTGATAAGTCCAATGTGAGTGTCCACCAGTGTATATACAATCCACAGAAAGTGTAATCCAAAGTTTGCAGGTGGTGAATGGAAAGGTGAGCTCTAAAATTAGCAACTCCTCAATCCAACAGTTTGGTGACTGTCCTTTGTTTGTCATGCTGCTCTCTTATACAGTTGTACTTCCTGCTTCCTGTCATGTGTCTAGTCACATGACAGGCCAACCATCCATTTATTAAAGACACATACACTTAAAATGTTAAGAGTAATAAAATGGCCTAAAAAACATGTAAAACACTTAAAACTCTATAATACATGTAAATGATTGTAATAAATAGAGCGGTAAAACACGTCTTTCTAAAAGCCAGCATATTATATAAATAGTGAAGAAAAGGCAAAAGCTTACAGCACCTGGTATTCCCAGGCGGTCTCCCATCCAAGTACTAACCAGGCCCGACGCTGCTTAGCTTCCGAGATCAGACGAGATCGGGCGCTCTCAGCGCGGTATAGCCATAAGCGAGGGCTGCTCCAAAAAGTGGGCTATTTAAAGATCAGCCTCCGTAAAAGCCAGCATATTATATAAATATTGAAGAAAAGGCAAAAGCTTACAGCACCTGGTATTCCCAGGCGGTCTCCCATAAAAGTGTAACAATCGGCCTTATCAGCCGAGTTACAAGACTAAAATGGGGTCAGATTTAACTGTGAGAGATGACTAGTGGTTAAAAGAATGAGACATAAAAGAAAATTGGTTTAAATAGATTTGGTGTATTTACAAGGTTCACATAAAAGACTTTAAAACAACACGATAAAACTAGGTAAACTCTGTTAAAAGAATACAGTTCATTTGTCCATACCCTAAAAACAGGTCAACTCTGTTAAAAGAATACAGTTCATTTGTCCATACCCTAAAAACAGCCCAGCCAGCAATGACATGTGGGGCCCAGATGAGGGCTTCATGGGCGGCAAATGTGGGCCCCATTATGGGCTTGCACCCGGGATTTACATTGGGGCCAGTTGTGGAAGCCCAGACTTACTAAGTGGGACCTGTAAGGGTACTGCATGGGTCTTAATTGGGCAATTCATGCCAAACCCACTTGGGCCCCACCTGCACAAAGAGTGGGATTGCACCCGGGATCCACATGGGGGCCAGCCGTGGATGCCCAGATGGGTTTTAAGTGGGATCTGTAAGGGTCTTATGTGGGTCTTAACCGGGCAATACATGTCAGACCCATTTGGGGCCCACCAGTCTGTAGGGGTTTAAAGTGGGCTTGCACCCGGGATCCACATGGGGGCCAGCCGTGGATGCCCAGATGGGTTTTAAGTGGGATTTGTAAGGGTCTTGTGTGGGTCTTAACCGGGCAATACATGTCAGACCCCTTTGGGGCCCACCAGTCTGTAGGGGTTTAAAGTGGGCTTGCACCCGGGATCCACATGGGGGCCAGCCGTGGATGCCCAGGTGGGTTTTAAGTGGGATCTGTAAGGGTCTTATGTGGGTCTTAACCGGGCAATACATGTCAGACCCATTTGGGGCCCACCAGTCTGTAGGGGTTTAAAGTGGGCTTGCACCCGGAATCCACATGGGGGCTAGCCGTGGATGCCCAGATGGGTTTTAAGTGGGATCTGTAAGGGTCTTATGTGGGTCTTAACCGGGCAATACATGTCAGACCCATTTGGGGCCCACCAGTCTGTAGGGGTTATAAAGTGGGCTTGCACCTGGTATCCACATGGGGGCACGCCGTGGATGCCCAGGTGGGTTTTAAGTGGGATCTGTAAGGGTCTTATGTGGGTCTTAATCGGGCAATTCATGACAGACCCATTTGGGCCCCACCTGCCCAAAGGGGTTTAAAGTGGGTTTGCACCCGGGATCCACATGGGGGCCAGCCAACGCCCAGGAGGTCCAGGCCGCCCCAGACGCCCCCCCCGGGATGTGCCGGAATCCACGCCCTAGTCACACACCCGGACGCCCCGGCAGCACCCCCCCCCCCCCCCCCAAATAATTACAAAAAAAAAAACTTCAATAAAGTGTCAAAGCATGCTCAAGGTGGACAATTAACATTTTTATTTAAAAGACAAAAAACAGTCTGCAATACAAAGTCTGTACAAATGCCATATAAAATTTACATTTTACATTTCAGCTATTTTTTAAGAAATACAGCACAATTAAATTAAAAGAACATGGGACAGTTTCATTAAAACGTTTAATTAAATACATGTTTACCTTAAAACTATTAGAAAATATTTCCTGATAATTCACTCACCCCCATGTAATCCAAGATGTTCATATCTTTCTTTCTTTAAAGGTGCAGTGTGTAGATTTTTTGCGGCATCTAGCAGTAAGGCTATGAATTGCAACCAACGGTTTAGTCCACCGCTCACCCCTCCCTTCACAGAAGCTACGGCAGCCGACACGGGATTAAGCTGTCATCGTTTTAGACAGCAAAGAATAATGAAGTTTCTTTTATAAATTAGGGAATTAGATTTACTTGATAATTCAATAAAACGATGTTATTGTGAATATTACTGTTACTTGTTCATCATTGTGTCAGTGTTTTTTCGCTTGAACAACAGTGATGAAACGCGATCTGTAGAGCAGTTTGTCCGTTCAGGGCTACTGTAGAAACATAATGTCGGCTTTCATGTGAGGGGACCCGCGGTGTATGTAGATATAAACTGATAATTCTAAGTTAATAAAAACATAATGGCTCATTACGTAAGGTCTTTATACACCCCTGAAAACATAGTTATCTATATTATATTGCATTTCTGTCTAGAGATAATCTTAAATATTACACATTGCACCTTTAAGTCGAAAAGAAAGTCAAGTTTTTGAGGAGTAGATTTCAGGATTTTTCTCCATATAGTGGACTTCAGTGGGATTAAGGTCAAGGATAAAGGTTTCAAAATTTCAATACAGCTTTCAAAGGGCTTTACAAGTTCCCAGTGACCCTTATTCCTTGGGTGGGATGATGTAGAGCCCTTTGAAGCTGCATTGACAATTAAATTTGGACCTTCAACCCCTTGGCTCCCATTTAAATATGGAGAAAAATCCTGGAATGTTTTCCCTCAAAAACCTTTTTGACAGAAAAAGAGACAGACACAAGCATCTTGAATGACACATGGGTGAGTAAATTATCAGCAGGAAATATTTGTGCCAGAATTGAACTAGTCCTTTAAAACTGAATAAATACAAAACCAATACATCTACAAAATTGTCAAGATTAACAATTTTATTAGTTTCAGATGTAAATTTAGATTATTGAATTTTTCATTACCAGTTATTTAGAGCTCCGAGATGAAATTTAACTGAAAATGCATTTCTATTTCATCCACATCATTTTATTTTAATCCACAATATTCTACTGACTCCCATGGGCTCCATAAAGTGGTGTCCAAAATTATTAGAACACTAGTATTTTTACCAGCTAAAAATGATTTTAATTCAGTCATGTCTATCTTTTGCTGTAGTGTTTCAATGGGTAATTTATTTTATATTTCTAAACATTAATTTTGCCATTAAATGTAATAATCTAGTAAGATTTTTGTTTGACAACAGCCAGTGCTCCAAACAGAGATCTGATCTTATCATCATCCATTCTGCACAGAACTGAGACAGATTAAATCTAGAAGAACTGTGGCAACGTCTCCAAGATGCTTCAAGAGACCCACCTGCAAACCTGAAAAACTATCCGCAAGTGCACCAAGTGCAAAAGCTGCTTTAAACACAAGATGATGGTCACACCAAATGTTGATTTAATTTAGTTAAAAGAAGTTAATTGATAAAGAAAACATTTATGACATTTTTATCAACGTTCTCATTTTACAGAATTTGTACACAAGTGCTTAAAACTTTTAACAGTACTGCTTTGCTGGTAGGTTTCTTTAAGCATCTTGGAGATGTTGCCACAGTTCTTCTGGATTTAAATGATGAGATTAGACCTCTGTGTCAAGCATTGTTTGTTTTCATACTTATTGTGTCACTGATTATTATAATTAATGGCAAAAAGAACGCTTGGAAATGTAAACTGATATTTCATACTGACACACTATAGCAAATGAAATAAATAAGTTTAAACCATTAGTTAAGGTAGTTTAAATACTAGTGTTCTAATAATTTTGGGCACCACTGTAGCTCTGATAATTAATGTAGTGTGAGAATAAGTATAACCAAAACATACAACAAAAGGTCCATGACTCTGCACCAGAAGTGACAGACACACCAGATAAAGAGCAGTCCTCCTCCAAATGGCCAGGAATCAGCTGAATCAGCTGGGGGTAAAAAACAAAACAAAAACAAATTTAAAACAAAAAACTGAAGAAAAATACTACAAACTTTCCTTTAAAAATAAATTAATGTTAGTGTGTCTTAATGTAAAATGAATACTTACTTCCTCTGAAGATCATGTAGTAGAAGATTTTCATTCCCAAAACTTCTGGATCATAAGGGGAAACACACACACAAGCAATCAATTAAATTAAAATTAATTTGTTTGATAAGACATTATCTACTTACTGACAGACATGGGCTTGCGAAAATGTACTCACCGGCTCCATACCAAATCTGCACAGCTGATCCAAAATCCTGGTTTACATCTAGTATTCTTCTCCATGGAGTCCAATGATCATGCTTTCACTCAGGTCCTCTCTCTGTCAGATGAGTTCACATAACAGTGTTCTTAGGTTACTCATTTTGAAGTTCTGTCACATTTTGTGAGTTTGATCTTAAAACTAGCATGGGTGCACGATATGACCATATTATTTCACAATAGTAATACATCATCACAGTATAGTTATTTATAATATTGTATTGCATTCAACATACGATCAAAGTAGTTACAAACAATAGGACTAATACAAAGGCAAGTTAAGTACATTTAATGATTTTCTCTTTAGTATTTTGTTGTTTGATTATAATTAAGACCGACTGGTAACGTTAAGCTTAATTATACTGTAACTTTAAGAAGAAAATGCACAGATCCAGTAACTGACGCCTAACCTGGTTTGTTAATCTTGAATCAAAACATTAGTGACTGTATTTAGGTCAATTACATCTTAAGTAAACTGTCTGTATTTGACTATTCAAGTGAGCTGCAGATTTCTTTCACTACATATGTTCGGCAAGACATAAATATAATGTTACCGCCTAGCCGCAGCTAACAGTATTAGTTAATACTAACAAAACACAGTAACACACACTGGTAGGATACTAAAATATGTAATCGCGATTAGTATATCACTTCAGTACCTTAATGTAACTAGTGTAACAGTCTATAGAACTTTATATAATAGTAAAAGGTACCTTTTGCAGTTTGCATGATCTTCAGCTGCTGGTAAAAGTCCATATTCGAGTTTGTTTGTTCTCAATCTTCATCCCACAACCAAAACTCGCTCAAAATATGAATTAAACAGTCAGACGTAAAATAATCCACGTGAAAGTCGTTGCTAGAAGAACGACCGAAACAGACTGCAACAGAAGCCGATCAGCATATTCAAATTTAACCGGGAAACGGCTCCCTACTAGTCATTGGCCAGAATAATCAAAGGCAGCGATAATCAAACGCTCATTGGCTGTCGCCAGTACCGTCATAGATTGCAATTAGAAAGCGCGTCAACTGAGCTATAGTGAATTCGCTATAGCTTTTTCAGCATTTAACAACTTGAATTATGCACTGCTTCCCACACTAAATTATCATCCTACTGTATATTCCACCAGAGAGGACTGCAAACGTATTGTCATTTGGACTACTGTGGTATTGCTTTTTGACACGACTAATGCAAATAAATTATACACTCATTCTTTATTGGTTATTTTTTTCTTTATAAAAAAAAAAAAAATTAAATGCATTTTTATTGCATGGTTACATGATTTGTGGATTTTAAGACTGATTTTCTATTTTATACATATTCTACTTTTTTAGAATTACAGAGTTTTAATGTAAAATACATCTAAATAAAAACTAATAAGATTTACTTTCAAATTACACCGTGTTCCAAATTATTATGCAAATTATATCTTTCTCCGATTTTCATAATTAGTCAATGCAAATGACAGTCAGTATAATTTTTTAAGTCATCAACCATAGGGCATAATTTGAATTTTATTGAAAAAAACTCCTAATGATAACAGTATTTATTTCAAAAATAAAAAACTGAAAATGCACTGTTCCAAATTATTATTCACAACAGAGTTAAAACATTTTATAGGTTGTAAAGAACTGAAAATTGGCATTTTCTGAATTTGCAGCATTAGGTGGTCATATTTACTGAAATCAAAAGCTATTTCAATCAAAAACATCCTAACAGGGCAAGTTACATCTTACCATAGGACCCCTTCTTTGATATCACTATCACAATTCTTGCATCCATTGAACTTGTGAGTTTTTGGAGAGTTTCTGATTGAATATGTTTGCAGGATGTCAGAATAGCCTCCCAGAGCTGCTGTTTTGATGTGAACTGCTTCTCAACCTAATAGATCTTTTGCTTGAGGATGCTCCAAAGGTTCTCAATCTGGTTGAGGTCAGGGGAGGATGGGGGCCACACAATGAGTTTCTCATTTTCATACTTTGCCGAGGTCATTTTCACACCTTCAGGGACCCTAAAGGAACCTACCAGCTCTCTCCCTATGATTCCGGCCCAAAACGCCACCTCTAACGTCGCAGCCTTGTTGGGACATGTTCCATCCACTACTCCATCCATCTGGACCATCCAAAGATGCACGACACTCATCAGTAAACAAGACTGTTTGAAAATTAGTCTTCATGTATGTCTGGGCCCACTGCAACCATTTCTGCTTGTGAGCATTAGTTAGGAGTGGCCGAATAGTAGGTTTATGCTCAACTGCAAGCCTCTGAAGGATCCTACACCTTGATGTTCGCGGGACTCCAGAGGCACCAGCAGCTTCAAATACCTGTTTTCTACTTTGTAATGGCATTTTAGCAGCTGCTCTCTTAATCTGATGAATTTGTCTGGCAGAAACCTTCCTCATTCTGCCTTTTCCTGAACAAACCAGTCTGTGCTCTGAATCAGCCACAAATCTGCACAGTACAATGATCACACTTAAGTTTTTGTGAAATATCTAATGTTTTCATACCTTGTCCAAGGCATTGTACTATTTGACACTTTTCGGCAGCAGAGAGTTCTTTTTTCTTTCCCCATGTTGCTTGAAACCTGTGACCTGCTTAATAATGTGGAACATCCTTCTTAAGTAATTTTCCTTTAATTGTGCTCATTTGGCAAACTATTTATCACAGGTGTCTGAGATTCATTTCAGTGACCCAAAGAGCCATGAGACACAATACCATCCATGAGTTTAATTGAAAAACTATTTTTTTTTTATGTTTATGACACTTATATCCAATTTGCATAATAATTTGGAACACAGTGTACAAAAAGAACATTAAATTGTTAGTATAGACATAAACCTTAATGAGCTACATTATTTAATTACAGATTGTTTTTGTAATTTTATGTCAATGTGTAAGTAATTTAAGAAAACAGAAAAAATACTGCAAAAAAAAAAAAAAAAGAATTCCTGTAATTTGTCATTAATGGAATAATACTTAAAATAATAGTTAAGTTGTTAATTTACAGATATTGTTTGTAATTTTACAAAGTTTTTAACAATTTAAAATAACACAAAAAAATACTGTAAAAGTAATTTTCCTGTATAAAAAAGAAAAAAAATGTAATTTGCCTTTAATGATATAGGACCTAAAATAACAGTCAAGTTTACAGATATTGTTAGTAATTAGTGGTGGGCATAGATAATTTTTTTTAAATCTAGATTAATCTCACTGTAATTTTGAAATTAATCTAGATTAATCTAGATAAAAATGGCTAATTTGAATTCTGCTGAAGGCTATCCGAATATGTGTGCTACCCAAATAAAGACAAAGACAAAGACTAAAAGGTAGTCTTTGAGAATGGGTTTCTCAAGCCAGGTGGCACATTAGACCAGGCACTCATCTCCTGTTTCCAAAATGCATCACAAACTGCTTGACAATTGCATTTACAACATAATTAACTATACAAACTTGTGTAACCAAGTACTTCTGCGCAAAAGGCTGCACGACGTGCGCGTTCCCCTTAAATACACAGACGCGTGCGGGCATGGATATCTGTGTGCATAGTCTTCGATTAAACTGCGTTGCTTTTAGAAGCGTCAATTCAGTTGTTGCATATAGTTTAATGTCTTTATTTTGGGATTATCAAAGTAAATTATAACTCAAACTTGAGATTTTACTGGGGCACGTGCAGGGTCTAGCAACGCACCTGCCCTGAAGCAAACCCGGCGGCTTCATAGGTGCATCCATGTTTGCACGTCTTGTTTGATGTGGTCATTTCACACTCACAGTAGGCATACACACAGGTTGAAGACTCGTTCTCACCTCCTACAGTGGCTAAGTATACGTCATCCACACTAAAATATCAAGGTGAAAGTCATCATATCTTGCGTAGTTTAGACCCAGTTCCCAACCCAACTTTGAGAATAGATTAAAGGCGATATTCTTTTTATCGCCTGATAAGAGTCTCACGTTAACGCAGCACGTTAACGCCAATAACGGCCCACCACTATTAGTAATATTACTAAGTTATGAATGTAATTTGAAATCACAGAAAACTACTGTAAAAAAGTTATTTTCTGTAAAATTAGTAAATTAGTAAAATTGCAGTTCAAACCAAACTTAGCTTATAAACATGCCATTCAAGACCCATATATGTGTTCCCAGATCAAACCTATGCCCACTTGGCCCATAAATATGCCATTCAAGACCCATATATGCGTTCCCAGATCAAATCCATGCCCACTTGGCCCATAAATATGTCATGCAGGACCCATATATGTATTCCCAGTTCAAACCCATGTCCACTTGGCCCATAAATATGTCATGCAGGACCCATATATGTATTCCCAGATCAAACCCATGCCCACTTGGCCCATAAATATGTCATACAGGACCCATATGTGTATTCCCAGATCAAACCCATGCCCACTTGGCCCATAAATATGTCATGCAGGACCCATATATGTATTCCCAGTTCAAACCCATGCCCACTTGGCCCATAAATATGTCATGCAGGACCCATATATGTATTCCCAGTTCAAACCCATGTCCACTTGGCCCATAAATATGTCATGCAGGACCCATATATGTATTCCCAGATCAAACCCATGCCCACTTGGCCCATAAATATGTCATGCAGGACCCATATATGTATTCCCAGATCAAACCCATGCCCACTTGGCCCATAAATATGTCATGCAGGACCCATATATGTATTCCCAGTTCAAACCCATGCCCACTTGGCCCATAAATATGTCATGCAGGACCCATATTTGTGTTCCCATTTTAAACCCATGCCCACTTGGCCTATAAAAATTCTATGCAGGACCCATATGTGCATTCCCAGTTCAAACCTATGCCCACTTGGCCCATAAAAATGCCATTCAAGACCCATATATGCGTTCCCAGATCAAACCCATGCCCACTTGGCCCATAAATATGCCATTCAAGACCCATATATGCGTTCCCAAATCAAACCCATGCCCACTTGGCCCATAAATATGTCATGCAGGACCCATATTTGTGTTCCCAGTTCAAACCCATGCCCACTTGGCCTATAAAAATTCTATGCAAGACCCATATGTGCATTCCCAGTTCAAACCCATGCCCACTTGGCCCATAAATATGCCATGCAGGACCCATATATGCATTCCCAGATCAAACCCATGCCCACTTGGCCCATAAATATGCCATGCAGGACCCATATATGCATTCCCAGATCAAACCCATGCCCACTTGGTCCATAAATATGCCATGCAGGACCCATATATGCATTCCCAGTTCAAACCCATGCCCACTTGGCCCATAAATATGTCATGCAGGACCCATATTTGTGTTCCCATTTTAAACCCATGCCCACTTGGCCTATAAAAATTCTATGCAGGACCCATATGTGCATTCCCAGTTCAAACCCATGCCCACTTGGCCCATAAATATGCCATTCAAG
>NW_027394288.1:167500-172500 GCF_049309525.1 Garra rufa
TGGGCTATTTAAAGATCAGCCTCCGTAAAAGCCAGCATATTATATAAATAGTGAAGAAAAGGCAAAAGCTTACAGCACCTGGTATTCCCAGGCGGTCTCCCATCCAAGTACTAACCAGGCCCGACGCTGCTTAGCTTCCGAGATCAGACGAGATCGGGCGCTCTCAGCGCGGTATGGCCATAAGCGAGGGCTGCTCCAAAAAGTGGGCTATTTAAAGATCAGCCTCCGTAAAAGCCAGCATATTATATAAATAGTGAAGAAAAGGCAAAAGCTTACAGCACCTGGTATTCCCAGGCGGTCTCCCATAAAAGTGTAACAATCGGCCTTATCAGCCGAGTTACAAGACTAAAATGGGGTCAGATTTAACTGTGAGAGATGACTAGTGGTTAAAAGAATGAGACATAAAAGAAAATTGGTTTAAATAGATTTGGTGTATTTACAAGGTTCACATAAAAGACTTTAAAACAACACGATAAAACTAGGTAAACTCTGTTAAAAGAATACAGTTCATTTGTCCATACCCTAAAAACAGGTAAACTCTGTTAAAAGAATACAGTTCATTTGTCCATACCCTAAAAACAGTCCAAGAACCCCAGTGTGTTGATAAGTCCAATGTGAGTGTCCACCAGTGTATATACAATCCACAGAAAGTGTAATCCAAAGTTTGCAGGTGGTGAATGGAAAGGTGAGCTCTAAAATTAGCAACTCCTCAATCCAACAGTTTGGTGACTGTCCTTTGTTTGTCATGCTGCTCTCTTATACAGTTGTACTTCCTGCTTCCTGTCATGTGTCTAGTCACATGACAGGCCAACCATCCATTTATTAAAGACACATACACTTAAAATGTTAAGAGTAATAAAATGGCCTAAAAAACATGTAAAACACTTAAAACTCTATAATACATGTAAATGATTGTAATAAATAGAGCGGTAAAACAAGTCTTTCTAAAAGCCAGCATATTATATAAATAGTGAAGAAAAGGCAAAAGCTTACAGCACCTGGTATTCCCAGGCGGTCTCCCATCCAAGTACTAACCAGGCCCGACGCTGCTTAGCTTCCGAGATCAGACGAGATCGGGCGCTCTCAGCGCGGTATGGCCATAAGCGAGGACTGCTCCAAAAAGTGGGCTATTTAAAGATCAGCCTCCGTAAAAGCCAGCATATTATATAAATAGTGAAGAAAAGGCAAAAGCTTACAGCACCTGGTATTCCCAGGCGGTCTCCCATAAAAGTGTAACAATCGGCCTTATCAGCCGAGTTACAAGACTAAAATGGGGTCAGATTTAACTGTGAGAGATGACTAGTGGTTAAAAGAATGAGACATAAAAGAAAATTGGTTTAAATAGATTTGGTGTATTTACAAGGTTCACATAAAAGACTTTAAAACAACACGATAAAACTAGGTAAACTCTGTTAAAAGAATACAGTTCATTTGTCCATACCCTAAAAACAGGTAAACTCTGTTAAAAGAATACAGTTCATTTGTCCATACCCTAAAAACAGTCCAAGAACCCCAGTGTGTTGATAAGTCCAATGTGAGTGTCCACCAGTGTATATACAATCCACAGAAAGTGTAATCCAAAGTTTGCAGGTGGTGAATTGAAAGGTGAGCTCTAAAATTAGCAACTCCTCAATCCAACAGTTTGGTGACTGTCCTTTGTTTGTCATGCTGCTCTCTTATACAGTTGTACTTCCTGCTTCCTGTCATGTGTCTAGTCACATGACAGGCCAACCATCCATTTATTAAAGACACATACACTTAAAATGTTAAGAGTAATAAAATGGCCTAAAAAACATGTAAAACACTTAAAACTCTATAATACATGTAAATGATTGTAATAAATAGAGCGGTAAAACAAGTCTTTCTAAAAGCCAGCATATTATATAAATAGTGAAGAAAAGGCAAAAGCTTACAGCACCTGGTATTCCCAGGCGGTCTCCCATCCAAGTACTAACCAGGCCCGACGCTGCTTAGCTTCCGAGATCAGACGAGATCGGGCGCTCTCAGCGCGGTATGGCCATAAGCGAGGACTGCTCCAAAAAGTGGGCTATTTAAAGATCAGCCTCCGTAAAAGCCAGCATATTATATAAATAGTGAAGAAAAGGCAAAAGCTTACAGCACCTGGTATTCCCAGGCGGTCTCCCATAAAAGTGTAACAATCGGCCTTATCAGCCGAGTTACAAGACTAAAATGGGGTCAGATTTAACTGTGAGAGATGACTAGTGGTTAAAAGAATGAGACATAAAAGAAAATTGGTTTAAATAGATTTGGTGTATTTACAAGGTTCACATAAAAGACTTTAAAACAACACGATAAAACTAGGTAAACTCTGTTAAAAGAATACAGTTCATTTGTCCATACCCTAAAAACAGGTAAACTCTGTTAAAAGAATACAGTTCATTTGTCCATACCCTAAAAACAGTCCAAGAACCCCAGTGTGTTGATAAGTCCAATGTGAGTGTCCACCAGTGTATATACAATCCACAGAAAGTGTAATCCAAAGTTTGCAGGTGGTGAATGGAAAGGTGAGCTCTAAAATTGGCAACTCCTCAATCCAACAGTTTGGTGACTGTCCTTTGTTTGTCATGCTGCTCTCTTATACAGTTGTACTTCCTGCTTCCTGTCATGTGTCTAGTCACATGACAGGCCAACCATCCATTTATTAAAGACACATACACTTAAAATGTTAAGAGTAATAAAATGGCCTAAAAAACATGTAAAACACTTAAAACTCTATAATACATGTAAATGATTGTAATAAATAGAGCGGTAAAACAAGTCTTTCTAAAAGCCAGCATATTATATAAATAGTGAAGAAAAGGCAAAAGCTTACAGCACCTGGTATTCCCAGGCGGTCTCCCATCCAAGTACTAACCAGGCCCGACGCTGCTTAGCTTCCGAGATCAGACGAGATAGGGCGCTCTCAGCGCGGTATGGCCATAAGCGAGGGCTGCTCCAAAAAGTGGGCTATTTAAAGATCAGCCTCCGTAAAAGCCAGCATATTATATAAATAGTGAAGAAAAGGCAAAAGCTTACAGCACCTGGTATTCCCAGGCGGTCTCCCATCCAAGTACTAACCAGGCCCGACGCTGCTTAGCTTCCGAGATCAGACGAGATCGGGCGCTCTCAGCGCGGTATGGCCATAAGCGAGGGCTGCTCCAAAAAGTGGGCTATTTAAAGATCAGCCTCCGTAAAAGCCAGCATATTATATAAATAGTGAAGAAAAGGCAAAAGCTTACAGCACCTGGTATTCCCAGGCGGTCTCCCATAAAAGTGTAACAATCGGCCTTATCAGCCGAGTTACAAGACTAAAATGGGGTCAGATTTAACTGTGAGAGATGACTAGTGGTTAAAAGAATGAGACATAAAAGAAAATTGGTTTAAATAGATTTGGTGTATTTACAAGGTTCACATAAAAGACTTTAAAACAACACGATAAAACTAGGTAAACTCTGTTAAAAGAATACAGTTCATTTGTCCATACCCTAAAAACAGGTAAACTCTGTTAAAAGAATACAGTTCATTTGTCCATACCCTAAAAACAGTCCAAGAACCCCAGTGTGTTGATAAGTCCAATGTGAGTGTCCACCAGTGTATATACAATCCACAGAAAGTGTAATCCAAAGTTTGCAGGTGGTGAATGGAAAGGTGAGCTCTAAAATTAGCAACTCCTCAATCCAACAGTTTGGTGACTGTCCTTTGTTTGTCATGCTGCTCTCTTATACAGTTGTACTTCCTGCTTCCTGTCATGTGTCTAGTCACATGACAGGCCAACCATCCATTTATTAAAGACACATACACTTAAAATGTTAAGAGTAATAAAATGGCCTAAAAAACATGTAAAACACTTAAAACTCTATAATACATGTAAATGATTGTAATAAATAGAGCGGTAAAACAAGTCTTTCTAAAAGCCAGCATATTATATAAATAGTGAAGAAAAGGCAAAAGCTTACAGCACCTGGTATTCCCAGGCGGTCTCCCATCCAAGTACTAACCAGGCCCGACGCTGCTTAGCTTCCGAGATCAGACGAGATCGGGTGCTCCTCAATCCAACAGTTTGGTGACTGTCCTTTGTTTGTCATGCTGCTCTCTTATACAGTTGTACTTCCTGCTTCCTGTCATGTGTCTAGTCACATGACAGGCCAACCATCCATTTATTAAAGACACATACACTTAAAATGTTAAGAGTAATAAAATGGCCTAAAAAACATGTAAAACACTTAAAACTCTATAATACATGTAAATGATTGTAATAAATAGAGCGGTAAAACAAGTCTTTCTAAAAGCCAGCATATTATATAAATAGTGAAGAAAAGGCAAAAGCTTACAGCACCTGGTATTCCCAGGCGGTCTCCCATCCAAGTACTAACCAGGCCCGACGCTGCTTAGCTTCCGAGATCAGACGAGATCGGGCGCTCTCAGCGCGGTATGGCCATAAGCGAGGGCTGCTCCAAAAAGTGGGCTATTTAAAGATCAGCCACCGTAAAAGCCAGCATATTATATAAATAGTGAAGAAAAGGCAAAAGCTTACAGCACCTGGTATTCCCAGGCGGTCTCCCATCCAAGTACTAACCAGGCCCGACGCTGCTTAGCTTCCGAGATCAGACGAGATCGGGCGCTCTCAGCGCGGTATGGCCATAAGCGAGGGCTGCTCCAAAAAGTGGGCTATTTAAAGATCAGCCTCCGTAAAAGCCAGCATATTATATAAATAGTGAAGAAAAGGCAAAAGCTTACAGCACCTGGTATTCCCAGGCGGTCTCCCATAAAAGTGTAACAATCGGCCTTATCAGCCGAGTTACAAGACTAAAATGGGGTCAGATTTAACTGTGAGAGATGACTAGTGGTTAAAAGAATGAGACATAAAAGAAAATTGGTTTAAATAGATTTGGTGTATTTACAAGGTTCACATAAAAGACTTTAAAACAACACGATAAAACTAGGTAAACTCTGTTAAAAGAATACAGTTCATTTGTCCATACCCTAAAAACAGGTAAACT
>NW_027394288.1:187500-192500 GCF_049309525.1 Garra rufa
ATGACAGGCCAACCATCCATTTATTAAAGACACATACACTTAAAATGTTAAGAGTAATAAAATGGCCTAAAAAACATGTAAAACACTTAAAACTCTATAATACATGTAAATGATTGTAATAAATAGAGCGGTAAAACACGTCTTTCTAAAAGCCAGCATATTATATAAATAGTGAAGAAAAGGCAAAAGCTTACAGCACCTGGTATTCCCAGGCGGTCTCCCATCCAAGTACTAACCAGGCCCGACGCTGCTTAGCTTCTGAGATCAGACGAGATCGGGCGCTCTTTTTTTTTTTTTTTTTTTTTTTTTTTTTTTTTTTTTTTTTTATTTAAAACATGTTAATACATTTTAAAAACAGTCTGAATCACATTCTGGCAACAATACATTAAATCGAAACCATGTCATTTCAATAAATGGGTTATCATTTACAAAAATTTTGACAAAAACATCTTTCTCTTCATTCATATTACAGTAATCAAACAAAACATTTAAAATAAAACACATCTTCACCTTAAAAAGTTTGCACACAGGTATTTTTGTTTTCTTTTGTTTGACAAAATTTCTTCTGCTCCAAATTACAAATCTAGCAATGGTTAATATCAAATTTAAAAAACACACATTCTTAAAATTACCTTTAGAACCAAATAAAAACATTGTTTCCCATTCTTCATCAATACATCTTTGTTCTACTCCCAATTTACTTGTCATTTCTTTTAATTTTTTTATAAAACATTTTAACCCTGTGCATTTAAAAAAAATATGCATCAATCCTTCATCTTCCCTATTACATACCTTGCATATTGCATCACTTGCCATTCCAAATTTACACAGTCTCATTTCACTTAATAAACAATTATGTCTTAAAATATAATCAAAGTTTTCTAAAATTGGACTTTTCCACCAAGCTCTTAGATTTTTCCATATTTTCTTAGTTTCCATACTTGGGTACAATCTTTGCCAATATCCTTCTGCTTTTGGTGTGATAAAAACATCTTCACATAAACAAGAATAAAACATCTTTAAAATACCATCTTTAAAAGCATGCTGTTTGTCATTACTTTTAAAATCAATCATCATTCCATCATTACCTTTTGTTTCTTCTGTACCTTCTATAATATTTATCCATTCTTCCGGTATTACTTCTTTCATTTGTTTGTATTGTTTTTCTAAGACTGTTTTAGTTTCATTGTCATAATTTTCTACAATTGCGTCTCTTATTACTTGCACCGGTACAAAACCAGGTATCACTTCATACAAGATATCTTTTATTTGCTTTATCCCCGCATAAAACCATTTTTTATAAAAAATGGTATCATTTCCCTTTTTAATTTGATTATTTAAAAACAATGGTTGTCTTAAAATCTCTTCCCTGGTAAAAGACGTACAAACAACATGCTTTCTAAAATCACCCCATGCTTTTACAACCTCTTTATAAAACTCTGGTATTCCGTTCATCATGTTTTCTTTTAGCTTCATCCATAAGACATCATCTCCCATTTTTCCACATTTATTTAAAAAATAGTTCATTACACCCTTCCACGCATATTTCCCATGTTTCCAGTATTTATTAACAGTTTTTATTCTTATACTTTTCATTCTTATTAATGGATCTATTAGTCCCAACCCTCCTTCCTCCACCTTTCCAATTAGAGTGTCATAAGCAATTTTCGATGGTTTCCCCTCCCATAAAAAGTTTAAAACAATAGATTTGATTTTTTTATACACCCATATAGGCAAACTCACAGAACCCAATACATACCACATTTTTGATAAAAACAAAGAATTAATCACTAAAACCTTCCCTTTTAAAAATAATCCTCTTAATTTCCAGAAATTTAATCTCTTCTCCATTCCTTTTAAAACCTCCTCCCATACCACTTCTCTTATTTCATTTTCATTTTCTCCAACCCTTATACCTAAAATTTTCATACTCTTCTTTTCTTCCTTAAATTGCATTTTATTCAGCAGCTCATTCGGTAATCCAATTTTCATGTATGTAGTTTTTTCTTTATTAACTTTTGCCCCTGTTCCTTTACAATATCTTTCTAAAACTCCCATTGCTTTATCCATACTTTTAATATCTTTTACAAACAATGTCGTGTCATCTGCATATTGAAATATTTTTTGTTCTGATTCTTCTCCTTTTATGCGTATTCCTTTTATGTTCTTTTCCTGGTCTACTGCCAGTCCTAAAGCTTCAGATACTAAAGTGTATAATAATGCTGACATAGGACAACCTTGTCTGATTGATCTCGTTATTTTAAAATCTTTAGTTAAAAAACCATTCACTTTTACACAACTACTTATATCTGTATATAAACATTTTATCCATTTTAAAAAATTCTCCCCAAAACCAAATCTCTCCATCACATGTATCAAGTATTTGTGTTCAACTCTATCAAAAGCCTTTTCTAAATCCACACTCATTATATATCCTGTTTCTTTCTCCTCCTTCATGTACCATATCATATCTCTTATATTGTTAATGACATCAGTTATATCTCTTTTTAGAACAGCATATGCTTGATTTGTAGTAATTATATTTGGTACTACTATTTTCAATCGATTGGCTAAAATTTTGGCTAATATTTTATAATCTGTATTCAACATGCTTAGTGGTCTGTAGTTTTTCAGGTCTCTCTTATCACCTTTTTTCTTGTAAATTATTTTCACCATACCTTTCTTCATACTATTCGTTAAATTCCCTTTTTTAAAATTATCTATAAATATTTCATTTAAAATTGGACATAACACATCTTTAAAAACCTTATAAAATTCAGCTGTTAATCCATCTATTCCTGGACTTTTACCATTTTTCAGTTGATCAATTGCAATTCCTATTTCTAATTCCGTAATCTCACTCTCACACATTTCTTTGTCTCCCTCATTAACTTTAACCTGTATTTTACTTAATACAAATTCCTCATCTTCTAAAACTATCTCATTTTTGGTAAATAAATGCTTATAGAATTCTCTGACTTCTTCCAAAATTCCTGTTTTATCTTCTACAATCCTTGCATCTTCTGTTTTAATACTTTTTATTATATCTGCTCTCTGTCTTGTTTTTTCTAATTCATAAAAATATTTCGTACTTCTTTCTCCTTCTACAATGTCTTTCGCCCTACTTCTTATTATTGCTCCTTTACACTTCTCTTCTTCTATTTTCTTTAATTCTTCCTGTAATTCTATTATCTTATCAATATTTTCATCATGCTCATTTACTTTCCTCATTTCTTCATCCCACTCTTTTTTGATCTTATTTTCTTTCATCTTTTTGACTTTTTGCCATTTTTTTGAATATTCCATTGAGAATTTTTTTATTCTTTTTTTTAGAATGTCCCACCAAAACCCTTTTTCCATTTCATACATTTCCTCATTTACACTATTAATTATTATACTTTCTTTTCCATTCTGTATATTTCATTTTTTAGAAGTTCTGCATTTAATATCCACACCCCTGGTCCTTTATCAGCCTCATTAAAATTCATCAATATCCATAAAAAATCATGATCACTCTCACTATAATTTTTGTAAGACGCCTTAGTGACATAATATGCTTCCTTTTTCTTACATAAAAATAAGTCTATTCTACTTTGCTTTAGAACTCTGTCAACAATTTGTCTTCTTGAATATTCTCTTTTCATACCATTCCTCTCTCTCCACACATCCACCATATTATATTTCTCCATTATGTTATGTAGTTCATTCCTCCCTCTATCTCTTCTAAATCCCATTGAATCATCTACATCAATTCTCTGTATTACAGTGTTAAAATCACCTAACACCATAATGTTGTCATGTTTTTCTATTAACTCATTCATATCCCTGTAAAAATTAAATTTATCTCTTTCATCATTTGGTGCATGTATATTACACACTTTCATTTCTTTTCCATTACACACAAATTTAACAATTATTATTCTTCCCTTTGTGTCTTTATAATCTATATTTACTTCTTCAAATACTCCTTTTCTTATTAAAATAGCTACCCCTCTCTTCCTTTCCATATCACAGTTACTATACATTTCTCCGTTCCATAATTTTCTAATTTCATCACTTATTTTATCTTCCCATTTCGTTTCTTGTAAACATAGCACATCACATTTTTTGGTCAGACACATTAATCTTTCAAACTTTTGACATTTGGATAATCCTCTAGCATTCAGCGATACAATTGATATAGAGCTCATTAAAGAAAAGATTGGAAAAACCAAATCCCACCATTCAATCCGTTTCATTGTCTTTCAAAAAAGTATTTTTTACTTCACCCATTTCAGCTTTCCTCCTCTCCAGTCTTTCCTTTTGCTCTTCTCTTCTTATCTTCTGCCTTTTAAGAACCTGTTGAATGTCTAAGCCATCTTTTCTTGTTTTTACACATCTATTCAGTCTTTCTTTTCCTTTGTTTTCCATTCCACGAATTTCCCCCCCATTGTCTGCTCCTCTTACCTCAGTCAGTGTCTTTATTCCCTTATCCTCAGCTTTTTCTTTTTCTTGTCCTTTTTCGTAGTCCAGTTCATTAGTGTCCACATCGTCCTGTTCCTTAGAAAATCCTTCTTTAATCAAATTTATATCCTCTTTGTTCGCTCCTCCTCCCATCTCCATTCCTTGTTCTTCATCTTCCTTCTTTTCTTTATTCTCATCTATGTTGTTGTTCTCCTCTTCCTCGTCATCTTGTTTCTCGTCCTCTCCTTGCGTCTGCCTTTGTGAGTCATTTAACCTCTCAATTGTTGTAACTCCCATTACCTCTTGTATTTCCATTCCTGGATCTTCATTTTCCTCGTCTTCTATCTCGCATCTGCATCTTAACATTGTCTTTTGGCAGCCTTGGCACCGCGGGACTTTACAGTCTCGCGCATAATGCCCCTGCTCAAGACAATTTCTGCATGTGAATTGTGGGCAGTCCTTTTTTTCATGCTCCGGACTTACACAGATCCTGCATGTCTTCACTTGATTATCGTGAATCACTCTGAAGTACTGCACTCCTTCTTCAGTCCTGAAGC
>NW_027394288.1:197500-215000 GCF_049309525.1 Garra rufa
TCAGACGAGATCGGGCTCTCTCTGCGCGGTATGGCCATAAGCAAGGGCTGCTCCAAAAAGTGGGCTATTTAAAGATCAGCCTCCGTAAAAGCCAGCATATTATATAAATAGTGAAGAAAAGGCAAAAGCTTACAGCACCTGGTATTCCCAGGCGGTCTCCCATCCAAGTACTAACCAGGCCCTACGCTGCTTAGCTTCCGAGATCAGACGAGATCGGGCGCTCTCAGCGCGGTATGGCCATAAGCGAGGGCTGCTCCAAAAAGTGGGCTATTTAAAGATCAGCCTCCGTAAAAGCCAGCATATTATATAAATAGTGAAGAAAAGGCAAAAGCTTACAGCACCTGGTATTCCCAGGCGGTCTCCCATAAAAGTGTAACAATCGGCCTTATCAGCCGAGTTACAAGACTAAAATGGGGTCAGATTTAACTGTGAGAGATGACTAGTGGTTAAAAGAATGAGACATAAAAGAAAATTGGTTTAAATAGATTTGGTGTATTTACAAGGTTCACATAAAAGACTTTAAAACAACACGATAAAACTAGGTAAACTCTGTTAAAAGAATACAGTTCATTTGTCCATACCCTAAAAACAGGTAAACTCTGTTAAAAGAATACAGTTCATTTGTCCATACCCTAAAAACAGTCCAAGAACCCCAGTGTGTTGATAAGTCCAATGTGAGTGTCCACCAGTGTATATACAATCCACAGAAAGTGTAATCCAAAGTTTGCAGGTGGTGAATGGAAAGGTGAGCTCTAAAATTAGCAACTCCTCAATCCAACAGTTTGGTGACTGTCCTTTGTTTGTCATGCTGCTCTCTTATACAGTTGTACTTCCTGCTTCCTGTCATGTGTCTAGTCACATGACAGGCCAACCATCCATTTATTAAAGACACATACACTTAAAATGTTAAGAGTAATAAAATGGCCTAAAAAACATGTAAAACACTTAAAACTCTATAATACATGTAAATGATTGTAATAAATAGAGCGGTAAAACACGTCTTTCTAAAAGCCAGCATATTATATAAATAGTGAAGAAAAGGCAAAAGCTTACAGCACCTGGTATTCCCAGGCGGTCTCCCATCCAAGTACTAACCAGGCCCGACGCTGCTTAGCTTCCGAGATCAGACGAGATCGGGCGTTCTCAGCGCGGTATGGCCATAAGCGAGGGCTGCTCCAAAAAGTGGGCTATTTAAAGATCAGCCTCCGTAAAAGCCAGCATATTATATAAATAGTGAAGAAAAGGCAAAAGCTTACAGCACCTGGTATTCCCAGGCGGTCTCCCATAAAAGTGTAACAATCGGCCTTATCAGCCGAGTTACAAGACTAAAATGGGGTCAGATTTAACTGTGAGAGATGACTAGTGGTTAAAAGAATGAGACATAAAAGAAAATTGGTTTAAATAGATTTGGTGTATTTACAAGGTTCACATAAAAGACTTTAAAACAACACGATAAAACTAGGTAAACTCTGTTAAAAGAATACAGTTCATTTGTCCATACCCTAAAAACAGGTAAACTCTGTTAAAAGAATACAGTTAATTTGTCCATACCCTAAAAACAGTCCAAGAACCCCAGTGTGTTGATAAGTCCAATGTGAGTGTCCACCAGTGTATATACAATCCACAGAAAGTGTAATCCAAAGTTTGCAGGTGGTGAATGGAAAGGTGAGCTCTAAAATTAGCAACTCCTCAATCCAACAGTTTGGTGACTGTCCTTTGTTTGTCATGCTGCTCTCTTATACAGTTGTACTTCCTGCTTCCTGTCATGTGTCTAGTCACATGACAGGCCAACCATCCATTTATTAAAGACACATACACTTAAAATGTTAAGAGTAATAAAATGGCCTAAAAAACATGTAAAACACTTAAAACTCTATAATACATGTAAATGATTGTAATAAATAGAGCGGTAAAACACGTCTTTCTAAAAGCCAGCATATTATATAAATAGTGAAGAAAAGGCAAAAGCTTACAGCACCTGGTATTCCCAGGCGGTCTCCCATCCAAGTACTAACCAGGCCCGACGCTGATTAGCTTCCGAGATCAGACGAGATCGGGCGCTCTCAGCGCGTTATGGCCATAAGCGAGGGCTGCTCCAAAAAGTGGGCTATTTAAAGATCAGCCTCCGTAAAAGCCAGCATATTATATAAATAGTGAAGAAAAGGCAAAAGCTTACAGCACCTGGTATTCCCAGGCGGTCTCCCATCCAAGTACTAACCAGGCCCGACGCTGCTTAGCTTCCGAGATCAGACGAGATCGGGCGCTCTCAGCGCGGTATGGCCATAAGCGAGGGCTGCTCCAAAAAGTGGGCTATTTAAAGATCAGCCTCCGTAAAAGCCAGCATATTATATAAATAGTGAAGAAAAGGCAAAAGCTTACAGCACCTGGTATTCCCAGGCGGTCTCCCATAAAAGTGTAACAATCGGCCTTATCAGCCGAGTTACAAGACTAAAATGGGGTCAGATTTAACTGTGAGAGATGACTAGTGGTTAAAAGAATGAGACATAAGAGAAAATTGGTTTAAATAGATTTGGTGTATTTACAAGGTTCACATAAAAGACTTTAAAACAACACGATAAAACTAGGTAAACTCTGTTAAAAGAATACAGTTCATTTGTCCATACCCTAAAAACAGGTAAACTCTGTTAAAAGAATACAGTTCATTTGTCCATACCCTAAAAACAGTCCAAGAACCCCAGTGTGTTGATAAGTCCAATGTGAGTGTCCACCAGTGTATATACAATCCACAGAAAGTGTAATCCAAAGTTTGCAGGTGGTGAATGGAAAGGTGAGCTCTAAAATTAGCAACTCCTCAATCCAACAGTTTGGTGACTGTCCTTTGTTTGTCATGCTGCTCTCTTATACAGTTGTACTTCCTGCTTCCTGTCATGTGTCTAGTCACATGACAGGCCAACCATCCATTTATTAAAGACACATACACTTAAAATGTTAAGAGTAATAAAATGGCCTAAAAAACATGTAAAACACTTAAAACTCTATAATACATGTAAATGATTGTAATAAATAGAGCGGTAAAACACGTCTTTCTAAAAGCCAGCATATTATATAAATAGTGAAGAAAAGGCAAAAGCTTACAGCACCTGGTATTCCCAGGCGGTCTCCCATCCAAGTACTAACCAGGCCCGATGCTGCTTAGCTTCCGAGATCAGACGAGATCGGGCGCTCTCAGCGCGGTATGGCCATAAGCGAGGGCTGCTCCAAAAAGTGGGCTATTTAAAGATCAGCCTCCGTAAAAGCCAGCATATTATATAAATAGTGAAGAAAAGGCAAAAGCTTACAGCACCTGGTATTCCCAGGCGGTCTCCCATAAAAGTGTAACAATCGGCCTTATCAGCCGAGTTACAAGACTAAAATGGGGTCAGATTTAACTGTGAGAGATGACTAGTGGTTAAAAGAATGAGACATAAAAGAAAATTGGTTTAAATAGATTTGGTGTATTTACAAGGTTCACATAAAAGACTTTAAAACAACACGATAAAACTAGGTAAACTCTGTTAAAAGAATACAGTTCATTTGTCCATACCCTAAAAACAGGTAAACTCTGTTAAAAGAATACAGTTCATTTGTCCATACCCTAAAAACAGTCCAAGAACCCCAGTGTGTTGATAAGTCCAATGTGAGTGTCCACCAGTGTATATACAATCCACAGAAAGTGTAATCCAAAGTTTGCAGGTGGTGAATGGAAAGGTGAGCTCTAAAATTAGCAACTCCTCAATCCAACAGTTTGGTGACTGTCCTTTGTTTGTCATGCTGCTCTCTTATACAGTTGTAATTCCTGCTTCCTGTCATGTGTCTAGTCACATGACAGGCCAACCATCCATTTATTAAAGACACATACACTTAAAATGTTAAGAGTAATAAAATGGCCTAAAAAACATGTAAAACACTTAAAACTCTATAATACATGTAAATGATTGTAATAAATAGAGCGGTAAAACACGTCTTTCTAAAAGCCAGCATATTATATAAATAGTGAAGAAAAGGCAAAAGCTTACAGCACCTGGTATTCCCAGGCGGTCTCCCATCCAAGTACTAACCAGGCCCGACGCTGCTTAGCTTCCGAGATCAGACGAGATCGGGCTCTCTCTGCGCGGTATGGCCATAAGCAAGGGCTGCTCCAAAAAGTGGGCTATTTAAAGATCAGCCTCCGTAAAAGCCAGCATATTATATAAATAGTGAAGAAAAGGCAAAAGCTTACAGCACCTGGTATTCCCAGGCGGTCTCCCATCCAAGTACTAACCAGGCCCTACGCTGCTTAGCTTCCGAGATCAGACGAGATCGGGCGCTCTCAGCGCGGTATGGCCATAAGCGAGGGCTGCTCCAAAAAGTGGGCTATTTAAAGATCAGCCTCCGTAAAAGCCAGCATATTATATAAATAGTGAAGAAAAGGCAAAAGCTTACAGCACCTGGTATTCCCAGGCGGTCTCCCATAAAAGTGTAACAATCGGCCTTATCAGCCGAGTTACAAGACTAAAATGGGGTCAGATTTAACTGTGAGAGATGACTAGTGGTTAAAAGAATGAGACATAAAAGAAAATTGGTTTAAATAGATTTGGTGTATTTACAAGGTTCACATAAAAGACTTTAAAACAACACGATAAAACTAGGTAAACTCTGTTAAAAGAATACAGTTCATTTGTCCATACCCTAAAAACAGGTAAACTCTGTTAAAAGAATACAGTTCATTTGTCCATACCCTAAAAACAGTCCAAGAACCCCAGTGTGTTGATAAGTCCAATGTGAGTGTCCACCAGTGTATATACAATCCACAGAAAGTGTAATCCAAAGTTTGCAGGTGGTGAATGGAAAGGTGAGCTCTAAAATTAGCAACTCCTCAATCCAACAGTTTGGTGACTGTCCTTTGTTTGTCATGCTGCTCTCTTATACAGTTGTACTTCCTGCTTCCTGTCATGTGTCTAGTCACATGACAGGCCAACCATCCATTTATTAAAGACACATACACTTAAAATGTTAAGAGTAATAAAATGGCCTAAAAAACATGTAAAACACTTAAAACTCTATAATACATGTAAATGATTGTAATAAATAGAGCGGTAAAACACGTCTTTCTAAAAGCCAGCATATTATATAAATAGTGAAGAAAAGGCAAAAGCTTACAGCACCTGGTATTCCCAGGCGGTCTCCCATCCAAGTACTAACCAGGCCCGACGCTGCTTAGCTTCCGAGATCAGACGAGATCGGGCGTTCTCAGCGCGGTATGGCCATAAGCGAGGGCTGCTCCAAAAAGTGGGCTATTTAAAGATCAGCCTCCGTAAAAGCCAGCATATTATATAAATAGTGAAGAAAAGGCAAAAGCTTACAGCACCTGGTATTCCCAGGCGGTCTCCCATAAAAGTGTAACAATCGGCCTTATCAGCCGAGTTACAAGACTAAAATGGGGTCAGATTTAACTGTGAGAGATGACTAGTGGTTAAAAGAATGAGACATAAAAGAAAATTGGTTTAAATAGATTTGGTGTATTTACAAGGTTCACATAAAAGACTTTAAAACAACACGATAAAACTAGGTAAACTCTGTTAAAAGAATACAGTTCATTTGTCCATACCCTAAAAACAGGTAAACTCTGTTAAAAGAATACAGTTAATTTGTCCATACCCTAAAAACAGTCCAAGAACCCCAGTGTGTTGATAAGTCCAATGTGAGTGTCCACCAGTGTATATACAATCCACAGAAAGTGTAATCCAAAGTTTGCAGGTGGTGAATGGAAAGGTGAGCTCTAAAATTAGCAACTCCTCAATCCAACAGTTTGGTGACTGTCCTTTGTTTGTCATGCTGCTCTCTTATACAGTTGTACTTCCTGCTTCCTGTCATGTGTCTAGTCACATGACAGGCCAACCATCCATTTATTAAAGACACATACACTTAAAATGTTAAGAGTAATAAAATGGCCTAAAAAACATGTAAAACACTTAAAACTCTATAATACATGTAAATGATTGTAATAAATAGAGCGGTAAAACACGTCTTTCTAAAAGCCAGCATATTATATAAATAGTGAAGAAAAGGCAAAAGCTTACAGCACCTGGTATTCCCAGGCGGTCTCCCATCCAAGTACTAACCAGGCCCGACGCTGATTAGCTTCCGAGATCAGACGAGATCGGGCGCTCTCAGCGCGTTATGGCCATAAGCGAGGGCTGCTCCAAAAAGTGGGCTATTTAAAGATCAGCCTCCGTAAAAGCCAGCATATTATATAAATAGTGAAGAAAAGGCAAAAGCTTACAGCACCTGGTATTCCCAGGCGGTCTCCCATCCAAGTACTAACCAGGCCCGACGCTGCTTAGCTTCCGAGATCAGACGAGATCGGGCGCTCTCAGCGCGGTATGGCCATAAGCGAGGGCTGCTCCAAAAAGTGGGCTATTTAAAGATCAGCCTCCGTAAAAGCCAGCATATTATATAAATAGTGAAGAAAAGGCAAAAGCTTACAGCACCTGGTATTCCCAGGCGGTCTCCCATAAAAGTGTAACAATCGGCCTTATCAGCCGAGTTACAAGACTAAAATGGGGTCAGATTTAACTGTGAGAGATGACTAGTGGTTAAAAGAATGAGACATAAGAGAAAATTGGTTTAAATAGATTTGGTGTATTTACAAGGTTCACATAAAAGACTTTAAAACAACACGATAAAACTAGGTAAACTCTGTTAAAAGAATACAGTTCATTTGTCCATACCCTAAAAACAGGTAAACTCTGTTAAAAGAATACAGTTCATTTGTCCATACCCTAAAAACAGTCCAAGAACCCCAGTGTGTTGATAAGTCCAATGTGAGTGTCCACCAGTGTATATACAATCCACAGAAAGTGTAATCCAAAGTTTGCAGGTGGTGAATGGAAAGGTGAGCTCTAAAATTAGCAACTCCTCAATCCAACAGTTTGGTGACTGTCCTTTGTTTGTCATGCTGCTCTCTTATACAGTTGTACTTCCTGCTTCCTGTCATGTGTCTAGTCATATGACAGGCCAACCATCCATTTATTAAAGACACATACACTTAAAATGTTAAGAGTAATAAAATGGCCTAAAAAACATGTAAAACACTTAAAACTCTATAATACATGTAAATGATTGTAATAAATAGAGCGGTAAAACACGTCTTTCTAAAAGCCAGCATATTATATAAATAGTGAAGAAAAGGCAAAAGCTTACAGCACCTGGTATTCCCAGGCGGTCTCCCATCCAAGTACTAACCAGACCCGACGCTGCTTAGCTTCCGAGATCAGACGAGATCGGGCGCTCTCAGCGCGGTATGGCCATAAGCAAGGGCTGCTCCAAAAAGTGGGCTATTTAAAGATCAGCCTCCGTAAAAGCCAGCATATTATATAAATAGTGAAGAAAAGGCAAAAGCTTACAGCACCTGGTATTCCCAGGCGGTCTCCCATAAAAGTGTAACAATCGGCCTTATCAGCCGAGTTACAAGACTAAAATGGGGTCAGATTTAACTGTGAGAGATGACTAGTGGTTAAAAGAATGAGACATAAAAGAAAATTGGTTTAAATAGATTTGGTGTATTTACAAGGTTCACATAAAAGACTTTAAAACAACACGATAAAACTAGGTAAACTCTGTTAAAAGAATACAGTTCATTTGTCCATACCCTAAAAACAGGTAAACTCTGTTAAAAGAATACAGTTAATTTGTCCATACCCTAAAAACAGTCCAAGAACCCCAGTGTGTTGATAAGTCCAATGTGAGTGTCCACCAGTGTATATACAATCCACAGAAAGTGTAATCCAAAGTTTGCAGGTGGTGAATGGAAAGGTGAGCTCTAAAATTAGCAACTCCTCAATCCAACAGTTTGGTGACTGTCCTTTGTTTGTCATGCTGCTCTCTTATACAGTTGTACTTCCTGCTTCCTGTCATGTGTCTAGTCACATGACAGGCCAACCATCCATTTATTAAAGACACATACACTTAAAATGTTAAGAGTAATAAAATGGCCTAAAAAACATGTAAAACACTTAAAACTCTATAATACATGTAAATGATTGTAATAAATAGAGCGGTAAAACACGTCTTTCTAAAAGCCAGCATATTATATAAATAGTGAAGAAAAGGCAAAAGCTTACAGCACCTGGTATTCCCAGGCGGTCTCCCATCCAAGTACTAACCAGACCCGACGCTGCTTAGCTTCCGAGATCAGACGAGATCGGGCGCTCTCAGCGCGGTATGGCCATAAGCAAGGGCTGCTCCAAAAAGTGGGCTATTTAAAGATCAGCCTCCGTAAAAGCCAGCATATTATATAAATAGTGAAGAAAAGGCAAAAGCTTACAGCACCTGGTATTCCCAGGCGGTCTCCCATCCAAGTACTAACCAGGCCCGACGCTGCTTAGCTTCCGAGATCAGACGAGATCGGGCGCTCTCAGCGCGGTATGGCCATAAGCGAGGGCTGCTCCAAAAAGTGGGCTATTTAAAGATCAGCCTCCGTAAAAGCCAGCATATTATATAAATAGTGAAGAAAAGGCAAAAGCTTACAGCACCTGGTATTCCCAGGCGGTCTCCCATAAAAGTGTAACAATCGGCCTTATCAGCCGAGTTACAAGACTAAAATGGGGTCAGATTTAACTGTGAGAGATGACTAGTGGTTAAAAGAATGAGACATAAAAGAAAATTGGTTTAAATAGATTTGGTGTATTTACAAGGTTCACATAAAAGACTTTAAAACAACACGATAAAACTAGGTAAACTCTGTTAAAAGAATACAGTTCATTTGTCCATACCCTAAAAACAGGTAAACTCTGTTAAAAGAATACAGTTCATTTGTCCATACCCTAAAAACAGTCCAAGAACCCCAGTGTGTTGATAAGTCCAATGTGAGTGTCCACCAGTGTATATACAATCCACAGAAAGTGTAATCCAAAGTTTGCAGGTGGTGAATGGAAAGGTGAGCTCTAAAATTAGCAACTCCTCAATCCAACAGTTTGGTGACTGTCCTTTGTTTGTCATGCTGCTCTCTTATACAGTTGTACTTCCTGCTTCCTGTCATGTGTCTAGTCATATGACAGGCCAACCATCCATTTATTAAAGACACATACACTTAAAATGTTAAGAGTAATAAAATGGCCTAAAAAACATGTAAAACACTTAAAACTCTATAATACATGTAAATGATTGTAATAAATAGAGCGGTAAAACACGTCTTTCTAAAAGCCAGCATATTATATAAATAGTGAAGAAAAGGCAAAAGCTTACAGCACCTGGTATTCCCAGGCGGTCTCCCATCCAAGTACTAACCAGGCCCGACGCTGCTTAGCTTCCGAGATCAGACGAGATCGGGCGCTCTCAGCGCGGTATGGCCATAAGCGAGGGCTGCTCCAAAAAGTGGGCTATTTAAAGATCAGCCTCCGTAAAAGCCAGCATATTATATAAATAGTGAAGAAAAGGCAAAAGCTTACAGCACCTGGTATTCCCAGGCGGTCTCCCATAAAAGTGTAACAATCGGCCTTATCAGCCGAGTTACAAGACTAAAATGGGGTCAGATTTAACTGTGAGAGATGACTAGTGGTTAAAAGAATGAGACATAAAAGAAAATTGGTTTAAATAGATTTGGTGTATTTACAAGGTTCACATAAAAGACTTTAAAACAACACGATAAAACTAGGTAAACTCTGTTAAAAGAATACAGTTCATTTGTCCATACCCTAAAAACAGGAAAACTCTGTTAAAAGAATACAGTTCATTTGTCCATACCCTAAAAACAGTCCAAGAACCCCAGTGTGTTGATAAGTCCAATGTGAGTGTCCACCAGTGTATATACAATCCACAGAAAGTGTAATCCAAAGTTTGCAGGTGGTGAATGGAAAGGTGAGCTCTAAAATTAGCAACTCCTCAATCCAACAGTTTGGTGACTGTCCTTTGTTTGTCATGCTGCTCTCTTATACAGTTGTACTTCCTGCTTCCTGTCATGTGTCTAGTCACATGACAGGCCAACCATCCATTTATTAAAGACACATACACTTAAAATGTTAAGAGTAATAAAATGGCCTAAAAAACATGTAAAACACTTAAAACTCTATAATACATGTAAATGATTGTAATAAATAGAGCGGTAAAACACGTCTTTCTAAAAGCCAGCATATTATATAAATAGTGAAGAAAAGGCAAAAGCTTACAGCACCTGGTATTCCCAGGCGGTCTCCCATCCAAGTACTAACCAGACCCGACGCTGCTTAGCTTCCGAGATCAGACGAGATCGGGCGCTCTCAGCGCGGTATGGCCATAAGCAAGGGCTGCTCCAAAAAGTGGGCTATTTAAAGATCAGCCTCCGTAAAAGCCAGCATATAATATAAATAGTGAAGAAAAGGCAAAAGCTTACAGCACCTGGTATTCCCAGGCGGTCTCCCATCCAAGTACTAACCAGGCCCGACGCTGCTTAGCTTCCGAGATCAGACGAGATCGGGCGCTCTCAGCGCGGTATGGCCATAAGCGAGGGCTGCTCCAAAAAGTGGGCTATTTAAAGATCAGCCTCCGTAAAAGCCAGCATATTATATAAATAGTGAAGAAAAGGCAAAAGCTTACAGCACCTGGTATTCCCAGGCGGTCTCCCATAAAAGTGTAACAATCGGCCTTATCAGCCGAGTTACAAGACTAAAATGGGGTCAGATTTAACTGTGAGAGATGACTAGTGGTTAAAAGAATGAGACATAAAAGAAAATTGGTTTAAATAGATTTGGTGTATTTACAAGGTTCACATAAAAGACTTTAAAACAACACGATAAAACTAGGTAAACTCTGTTAAAAGAATACAGTTCATTTGTCCATACCCTAAAAACAGGTAAACTCTGTTAAAAGAATACAGTTCATTTGTCCATACCCTAAAAACAGTCCAAGAACCCCAGTGTGTTGATAAGTCCAATGTGAGTGTCCACCAGTGTATATACAATCCACAGAAAGTGTAATCCAAAGTTTGCAGGTGGTGAATGGAAAGGTGAGCTCTAAAATTAGCAACTCCTCAATCCAACAGTTTGGTGACTGTCCTTTGTTTGTCATGCTGCTCTCTTATACAGTTGTACTTCCTGCTTCCTGTCATGTGTCTAGTCATATGACAGGCCAACCATCCATTTATTAAAGACACATACACTTAAAATGTTAAGAGTAATAAAATGGCCTAAAAAAACATGTAAAACACTTAAAACTCTATAATACATGTAAATGATTGTAATAAATAGAGCGGTAAAACACGTCTTTCTAAAAGCCAGCATATTATATAAATAGTGAAGAAAAGGCAAAAGCTTACAGCACCTGGTATTCCCAGGCGGTCTCCCATCCAAGTACTAACCAGGCCCGACGCTGCTTAGCTTCCGAGATCAGACGAGATCGGGCGCTCTCAGCGCGGTATGGCCATAAGCGAGGGCTGCTCCAAAAAGTGGGCTATTTAAAGATCAGCCTCCGTAAAAGCCAGCATATTATATAAATAGTGAAGAAAAGGCAAAAGCTTACAGCACCTGGTATTCCCAGGCGGTCTCCCATCCAAGTACTAACCAGGTCCGACGCTGCTTAGCTTCCGAGATCAGACGAGATCGGGCTCTCTCAGCGCGGTATGGCCATAAGCGAGGGCTGCTTCAAAAAGTGGGCTATTTAAAGATCAGCCTCCGTAAAAGCCAGCATATTATATAAATAGTGAAGAAAAGGCAAAAGCTTACAGCACCTGGTATTCCCAGGCGGTCTCCCATCCAAGTACTAACCAGGCCCAACGCTGCTAAGCTTCCGAGATCAGACGAGATCGGGCGCTCTCAGCGCGGTATGGCCATAAGCGAGGGCTGCTCCAAAAAGTGGGCTATTTAAAGATCAGCCTCCGTAAAAGCCAGCATATTATATAAATAGTGAAGAAAAGGCAAAAGCTTACAGCACCTGGTATTCCCAGGCGGTCTCCCATAAAAGTGTAACAATCGGCCTTATCAGCCGAGTTACAAGACTAAAATGGGGTCAGATTTAACTGTGAGAGATGACTAGTGGTTAAAAGAATGAGACATAAAAGAAAATTGGTTTAAATAGATTTGGTGTATTTACAAGGTTCACATAAAAGACTTTAAAACAACACGATAAAACTAGGTAAACTCTGTTAAAAGAATACAGTTCATTTGTCCATACCCTAAAAACAGGAAAACTCTGTTAAAAGAATACAGTTCATTTGTCCATACCCTAAAAACAGTCCAAGAACCCCAGTGTGTTGATAAGTCCAATGTGAGTGTCCACCAGTGTATATACAATCCACAGAAAGTGTAATCCAAAGTTTGCAGGTGGTGAATGGAAAGGTGAGCTCTAAAATTAGCAACTCCTCAATCCAACAGTTTGGTGACTGTCCTTTGTTTGTCATGCTGCTCTCTTATACAGTTGTACTTCCTGCTTCCTGTCATGTGTCTAGTCACATGACAGGCCAACCATCCATTTATTAAAGACACATACACTTAAAATGTTAAGAGTAATAAAATGGCCTAAAAACATGTAAAACACTTAAAACTCTATAATAGATGTAAATGATTGTAATAAATAGAGCGGTAAAACACGTCTTTCTAAAAGCCAGCATATTATATAAATAGTGAAGAAAAGGCAAAAGCTTACAGCACCTGGTATTCCCAGGCGGTCTCCCATCCAAGTACTAACCAGGCCCGACGCTGCTTAGCTTCCGAGATCAGACGAGATCTGGCGCTCTCAGCGCGGTATGGCCATAAGCGAGGGCTGCTCCAAAAAGTGGGCTATTTAAAGATCAGCCTCCGTAAAAGCCAGCATATTATATAAATAGTGAAGAAAAGGCAAAAGCTTACAGCACCTGGTATTCCCAGGCGGTCTCCCATAAAAGTGTAACAATCGGCCTTATCAGCCGAGTTACAAGACTAAAATGGGGTCAGATTTAACTGTGAGAGATGACTAGTGGTTAAAAGAATGAGACATAAAAGAAAATTGGTTTAAATAGATTTGGTGTATTTACAAGGTTCACATAAAAGACTTTAAAACAACACGATAAAACTAGGTAAACTCTGTTAAAAGAATACAGTTCATTTGTCCATACCCTAAAAACAGGTAAACTCTGTTAAAAGAATACAGTTCATTTGTCCATACCCTAAAAACAGTCCAAGAACCCCAGTGTGTTGATAAGTCCAATGTGAGTGTCCACCAGTGTATATACAATCCACAGAAAGTGTAATCCAAAGTTTGCAGGTGGTGAATGGAAAGGTGAGCTCTAAAATTAGCAACTCCTCAATCCAACAGTTTGGTGACTGTCCTTTGTTTGTCATGCTGCTCTCTTATACAGTTGTACTTCCTGCTTCCTGTCATGTGTCTAGTCATATGACAGGCCAACCATCCATTTATTAAAGACACATACACTTAAAATGTTAAGAGTAATAAAATGGCCTAAAAAAACATGTAAAACACTTAAAACTCTATAATACATGTAAATGATTGTAATAAATAGAGCGGTAAAACACGTCTTTCTAAAAGCCAGCATATTATATAAATAGTGAAGAAAAGGCAAAAGCTTACAGCACCTGGTATTCCCAGGCGGTCTCCCATCCAAGTACTAACCAGGCCCGACGCTGCTTAGCTTCCGAGATCAGACGAGATCGGGCGCTCTCAGCGCGGTATGGCCATAAGCGAGGGCTGCTCCAAAAAGTGGGCTATTTAAAGATCAGCCTCCGTAAAAGCCAGCATATTATATAAATAGTGAAGAAGAGGCAAAAGCTTACAGCACCTGGTATTCCCAGGCGGTCTCCCATCCAAGTACTAACCAGGTCCGACGCTGCTTAGCTTCCGAGATCAGACGAGATCGGGCTCTCTCAGCGCGGTATGGCCATAAGCGAGGGCTGCTTCAAAAAGTGGGCTATTTAAAGATCAGCCTCCGTAAAAGCCAGCATATTATATAAATAGTGAAGAAAAGGCAAAAGCTTACAGCACCTGGTATTCCCAGGCGGTCTCCCATCCAAGTACTAACCAGGCCCGACGCTGCTTACCTTCCGAGATCAGACGAGATCGGGCGCTCTCAGCGCGGTATGGCCATAAGCGAGGGCTGCTCCAAAAAGTGGGCTATTTAAAGATCAGCCTCCGTAAAAGCCAGCATATTATATAAATAGTGAAGAAAAGGCAAAAGCTTACAGCACCTGGTATTCCCAGGCGGTCTCCCATAAAAGTGTAACAATCGGCCTTATCAGCCGAGTTACAAGACTAAAATGGGGTCAGATTTAACTGTGAGAGATGACTAGTGGTTAAAAGAATGAGACATAAAAGAAAATTGGTTTAAATAGATTTGGTGTATTTACAAGGTTCACATAAAAGACTTTAAAACAACACGATAAAACTAGGTAAACTCTGTTAAAAGAATACAGTTCATTTGTCCATACCCTAAAAACAGGTAAACTCTGTTAAAAGAATACAGTTCATTTGTCCATACCCTAAAAACAGTCCAAGAACCCCAGTGTGTTGATAAGTCCAATGTGAGTGTCCACCAGTGTATATACAATCCACAGAAAGTGTAATCCAAAGTTTGCAGGTGGTGAATGGAAAGGTGAGCTCTAAAATTAGCAACTCCTCAATCCAACAGTTTGGTGACTGTCCTTTGTTTGTCATGCTGCTCTCTTATACAGTTGTACTTCCTGCTTCCTGTCATGTGTCTAGTCATATGACAGGCCAACCATCCATTTATTAAAGACACATACACTTAAAATGTTAAGAGTAATAAAATGGCCTAAAAAACATGTAAAACACTTAAAACTCTATAATACATGTAAATGATTGTAATAAATAGAGCGGTAAAACACGTCTTTCTAAAAGCCAGCATATTATATAAATAGTGAAGAAAAGGCAAAAGCTTACAGCACCTGGTATTCCCAGGCGGTCTCCCATCCAAGTACTAACCAGGCCCAACGCTGCTAAGCTTCCGAGATCAGACGAGATCGGGCGCTCTCAGCGCGGTATGGCCATAAGCGAGGGCTGCTCCAAAAAGTGGGCTATTTAAAGATCAGCCTCCGTAAAAGCCAGCATATTATATAAATAGTGAAGAAAAGGCAAAAGCTTACAGCACCTGGTATTCCCAGGCGGTCTCCCATAAAAGTGTAACAATCGGCCTTATCAGCCGAGTTACAAGACTAAAATGGGGTCAGATTTAACTGTGAGAGATGACTAGTGGTTAAAAGAATGAGACATAAAAGAAAATTGGTTTAAATAGATTTGGTGTATTTACAAGGTTCACATAAAAGACTTTAAAACAACACGATAAAACTAGGTAAACTCTGTTAAAAGAATACAGTTCATTTGTCCATACCCTAAAAACAGGAAAACTCTGTTAAAAGAATACAGTTCATTTGTCCATACCCTAAAAACAGTCCAAGAACCCCAGTGTGTTGATAAGTCCAATGTGAGTGTCCACCAGTGTATATACAATCCACAGAAAGTGTAATCCAAAGTTTGCAGGTGGTGAATGGAAAGGTGAGCTCTAAAATTAGCAACTCCTCAATCCAACAGTTTGGTGACTGTCCTTTGTTTGTCATGCTGCTCTCTTATACAGTTGTACTTCCTGCTTCCTGTCATGTGTCTAGTCACATGACAGGCCAACCATCCATTTATTAAAGACACATACACTTAAAATGTTAAGAGTAATAAAATGGCCTAAAAAACATGTAAAACACTTAAAACTCTATAATAGATGTAAATGATTGTAATAAATAGAGCGGTAAAACACGTCTTTCTAAAAGCCAGCATATTATATAAATAGTGAAGAAAAGGCAAAAGCTTACAGCACCTGGTATTCCCAGGCGGTCTCCCATCCAAGTACTAACCAGGCCCGACGCTGCTTAGCTTCCGAGATCAGACGAGATCTGGCGCTCTCAGCGCGGTATGGCCATAAGCGAGGGCTGCTCCAAAAAGTGGGCTATTTAAAGATCAGCCTCCGTAAAAGCCAGCATATTATATAAATAGTGAAGAAAAGGCAAAAGCTTACAGCACCTGGTATTCCCAGGCGGTCTCCCATCCAAGTACTAACCAGGTCCGACGCTGCTTAGCTTCCGAGATCAGACGAGATCGGGCTCTCTCAGCGCGGTATGGCCATAAGCGAGGGCTGCTTCAAAAAGTGGGCTATTTAAAGATCAGCCTCCGTAAAAGCCAGCATATTATATAAATAGTGAAGAAAAGGCAAAAGCTTACAGCACCTGGTATTCCCAGGCGGTCTCCCATCCAAGTACTAACCAGGCCCGACGCTGCTTAGCTTCCGAGATCAGACGAGATCGGGCGCTCTCAGCGCGGTATGGCCATAAGCGAGGGCTGCTCCAAAAAGTGGGCTATTTAAAGATCAGCCTCCGTAAAAGCCAGCATATTATATAAATAGTGAAGAAAAGGCAAAAGCTTACAGCACCTGGTATTCCCAGGCGGTCTCCCATAAAAGTGTAACAATCGGCCTTATCAGCCGAGTTACAAGACTAAAATGGGGTCAGATTTAACTGTGAGAGATGACTAGTGGTTAAAAGAATGAGACATAAAAGAAAATTGGTTTAAATAGATTTGGTGTATTTACAAGGTTCACATAAAAGACTTTAAAACAACACGATAAAACTAGGTAAACTCTGTTAAAAGAATACAGTTCATTTGTCCATACCCTAAAAACAGGTCAACTCTGTTAAAAGAATACAGTTCATTTGTCCATACCCTAAAAACAGTCCAAGAACCCCAGTGTGTTGATAAGTCCAATGTGAGTGTCCACCAGTGTATATACAATCCACAGAAAGTGTAATCCAAAGTTTGCAGGTGGTGAATGGAAAGGTGAGCTCTAAAATTAGCAACTCCTCAATCCAACAGTTTGGTGACTGTCCTTTGTTTGTCATGCTGCTCTCTTATACAGTTGTACTTCCTGCTTCCTGTCATGTGTCTAGTCATATGACAGGCCAACCATCCATTTATTAAAGACACATACACTTAAAATGTTAAGAGTAATAAAATGGCCTAAAAAACATGTAAAACACTTAAAACTCTATAATACATGTAAATGATTGTAATAAATAGAGCGGTAAAGCACGTCTTTCTAAAAGCCAGCATATTATATAAATAGTGAAGAAAAGGCAAAAGCTTACAGCACCTGGTATTCCCAGGCGGTCTCCCATCCAAGTACTAACCAGGCCCGACGCTGCTTAGCTTCCGAGATCAGACGAGATCGGGCGCTTTCAGCGCGGTATGGCCATAAGCGAGGGCTGCTCCAAAAAGTGGGCTATTTAAAGATCAGCCTCCGTAAAAGCCAGCATATTATATAAATAGTGAAGAAAAGGCAAAAGCTTACAGCACCTGGTATTCCCAGGCGGTCTCCCATAAAAGTGTAACAATCGGCCTTATCAGCCGAGTTACAAGACTAAAATGGGGTCAGATTTAACTGTGAGAGATGACTAGTGGTTAAAAGAATGAGACATAAAAGAAAATTGGTTTAAATAGATTTGGTGTATTTACAAGGTTCACATAAAAGACTTTAAAACAACACGATAAAACTAGGTAA
>NW_027394288.1:220000-245000 GCF_049309525.1 Garra rufa
TCCTCCATAAGGAATTTGAATACCTCTTATTTCTTTATCACTTTTTATCAAAGATGCCAGCGGCTCCGCTGTTATTGAATATAACAAAGCAGATAATGGGCACCCTTGTCTGACTGACCTTTCTAATGGAAAGGGGTCAGTTAATGCCCCATTAATTTTAACACAGCTCCGGGCATTGTCATATATTAATTTGATCCATTTTCTTATTCTGTCTCCAAACCCATATCTCGCCATTGTCTGCTCAATAAAACTGTGCTCCACTCTATCAAAAGCTTTATTCAAATCCACAGATAAAACCAACCCCCCTTCCCCATCCTTTCCCATGTTTTCTACAACGTCTCTTATTGTACATATGATATCCATAATGTCTCTCCCCATTATACTGTATGCTTGGCTAGGCGACACAATACTCCCTACAACCTGTTTAATTCTATTGGCTATTACTTTTGTTAAAATTTTATAATCCGAATTAAGCAGACTCAAAGGCCTATAATTTTCCAACTTCAATGGATTTCCTTTATTTTTATATAAGATAGTTATTATTCCTAAGCCCATGGATCTCGGCATTTCCCCTCTCTCCTCCATACCTTTATACAACCTTAGCAGTATTGGTGCTAGGGACCCTATGAAGGCCTTATAGAACTCATGTGTCAAACCATCCGAGCCCGGACTTTTATTCTTTTTTGTCTGATTTATTGCATCTTTTATTTCTTCAATACCTATATCTCTTTCGCACATATTCTTCTCATCCTCGTCTAGCTTCACGTTCACAGTACTCAAGACTTCATCCACACATTCTTGTTTTACACCCTCTTTCTTGAATAATTCCCTATAAAAATTCTCCACTTCTCCTATTATCCCAACAAAATCATTTATTTTATCGCCTTTTCTATTTTCTAACTCTACAATGTGTTTTCTCCTCTGCTTTTTATTTTCTAAATTTAGGAAGAATTTTGTACTTCTTTCTCCCTCTAAAGCATACTGAGCTCTACTTCTTATTATAGCTCCCTTGCTTTTTTCCTTTTCATACTCCTCTAATTCTGTTTTTAACCTCCAAAAGCACTCTTCACTGTACTCAGGATTATTTTCTATTTTTTCCGCTTCCCCTTTTAATGCATTTTCCAAAGCTTCTGCTTTACTCCTCCTCATAAAATCTCTTTGTTTTGAATACCTAATACTTCTTTTTTTAATTTTCTCTTTCATTCCCTCCCACCATTCACATACATTTTCCTCAAATAGAGAATTCTGCATTTCATAATTTATACATTTTACAATATTTTCTTTATATGCCTCTTCATTTAACAGATTTGCATTCAGACACCACAAACCCCCTCCCCTCGCCTCTTCACTTACACCCATCTTGACTGTCATCACAGCATGATCACTTAAACTGACAAACTTATATTTCACATTTTTAACATATTTTAACATTTCTCTTTTTGCCAAACATAAATCTATACGACTCTGTTTCAAATTACCCATCACCATTTGTCTTCTCGAAAATTCTCTTTTATATGGATTCTCTTCCCTCCACACATCTACTATGTCTTCATTCTGCATCCACTCTGTTAAGAACTTTCTTGACCCATCAGATTTAAAATTAGCACTACTGGAAGCATCCAGTCTCGTGCACCACACGTTGAAATCCCCAACTACTATACACTTCTCTTTCCATTGTGTCTTCATTTCCTTAAAGACTTCTTTTCTGTCAATCTCTATATTCGGTGCATAAATGTTTATAAGCCTAAACATTTCATTACAAAACTTAAATTCAAGTCCTAGCATTCTCCCATTTCCATCTTTATAAATTTGTTTCACATTTTGCACTCTGTCTCTTTTTATCAAAATCGCCACTCCACATGCTTTTACATTTCCATGACTCACATAAATTTCCCCCTCCCAACTCTTTTTTATATTGTCCATTATATCCCCTGTCCAATGCGTCTCTTGTAGGCATAGCACATCAGCTTTTAACAGTCTCTTCACCCTCTCAAACTTTTTTAGGTCTCTTAGCCCGTTACTGTTCAGACACGCAATGTGCAAAATACCCCACATAGTGATTATCACAGTTTTTAAGGGATTTATACTCATTCCAATTAAATCAAACTCTTACTTTCTGCCTTTTGCTCCTCCAGTCTTTCCTTCTTTCTTTTTTTCAATGTACCTTTCCCCTCACATATATCCATGTCTTCCTCTCCGTTTTTCACAGGATTTTCTATCATTTCTTTCTCCTTTCCTCCCCCTTCGTCTTTCTTCATTCCTCTTCTCTCCAGATGTTGTTCTCCTTGACTTTTAGCATTACCACCTTCTTCATTGTCATTTTTTTCCGTCTTCCCGTTTCCATCTTCACACTCCAGACCTCTCTGATCCATCTCTTTACCTGCTGTTCTTTTTTTCTTCTTTCTCTGTCTCATGATCTGTTGCCCCGCGCCCGCCTCCTCTGGGCTGCTCTCACTCTTAGTATCTCCCCTGTTTGTCGCTCTCTCTTTCTCTCCCCAAGTGCTTTGACTCATCTCTCCTTCAACAATTACCTCTTCCTCTTCTTTTTCTTCACTCTCCAGCTCCTCGTACAGATCTTCCATTATCCCCTCGCCGTTCCTTTCTTCCATCATAGCCGGCGTCTCACACACGCACAGTCCTGGCCGCATTCCACACACTTCACAATTCACCTCTTTGCACTCTCTTGCATAGTGTCCTTGTTTATCGCATCTAAAACACCTAAAGCTCGGGCAGTCCCTCACAACATGTCCCGGTTGTATACACAAACGGCAAACCTTCACTTGTCGGTCATGTATCACCCTAAAGTGTTCTGTCCCTCCGAGCGTCTCAAATTTCGTTGAATAGGGCAACGATTTAACAACATTATTGAACTTAACTTTTAAAAACCTTGTCCCATCCGCAATGTCGGTTCCCGGCCACATTCTCCTCTTGATTTTAGACGCTTCTGTTACTCCCCAATCCTTTAGTTTGCTCAATATTTCTTCATCCTGAATATACATAGGCAGTCCTAAGAAAGAAACAACCACCTCCATGCAATCCACTTCCTTCACCATTACACGACTGTTTTTTATCTTCAAACCATCCAGAATTTTTCCTTTTGCCTTCATATCTTCCATTGTTAACTCATACTCTTTTGGAGATTTATACCTGCAACCGATCACTCCTCCGCATTCTTCCTTCACACTCTTTAATAGTTCCATCATTGTGATTCTGTCCTCCCCCTCCATCTCCACCAGCACCGTCAGTTCCTTTCCATAGCTGCGCTCTCCATCTCTCTTGTCCTGCATGTTTCGACCTCTTCCCGTCTCCTGTTGTCCAGCCATTTCTCTTTCCTTGCTGTGTGAGGTATTTATCCCCAAACAGCACGACACTGTTTGAGGATTAAATGACCCCCCAACACGCAAACACTCCTTTGGAGCAGTTTTTCCAAACAATGTGAAAAGAATTGAATCCTTTACTCCACTCAAACAAACACACTCCTTCTTCCTCCTTGCTTCTCTCACTGTACCACTTCCTGTCACCACTAGGGAGCGCTCAAGGTGGTATGGCCATAAGCGAGGGCTGCTCCAAAAAGTGGGCTATTTAAAGATCAGCCTCCGTAAAAGCCAGCATATTATATAAATAGTGAAGAAAAGGCAAAAGCTTACAGCACCTGGTATTCCCAGGCGGTCTCCCATAAAAGTGTAACAATCGGCCTTATCAGCCGAGTTACAAGACTAAAATGGGGTCAGATTTAACTGTGAGAGATGACTAGTGGTTAAAAGAATGAGACATAAAAGAAAATTGGTTTAAATAGATTTGGTGTATTTACAAGGTTCACATAAAAGACTTTAAAACAACACGATAAAACTAGGTAAACTCTGTTAAAAGAATACAGTTCATTTGTCCATACCCTAAAAACAGGTAAACTCTGTTAAAAGAATACAGTTCATTTGTCCATACCCTAAAAACAGTCCAAGAACCCCAGTGTGTTGATAAGTCCAATGTGAGTGTCCACCAGTGTATATACAATCCACAGAAAGTGTAATCCAAAGTTTGCAGGTGGTGAATGGAAAGGTGAGCTCTAAAATTAGCAACTCCTCAATCCAACAGTTTGGTGACTGTCCTTTGTTTGTCATGCTGCTCTCTTATACAGTTGTACTTCCTGCTTCCTGTCATGTGTCTAGTCACATGACAGGCCAACCATCCATTTATTAAAGACACATACACTTAAAATGTTAAGAGTAATAAAATGGCCTAAAAAACATGTAAAACACTTAAAACTCTATAATACATGTAAATGATTGTAATAAATAGAGCGGTAAAACAAGTCTTTCTAAAAGCCAGCATATTATATAAATAGTGAAGCAAAGGCAAAAGCTTACAGCACCTGGTATTCCCAGGCGGTCTCCCATCCAAGTACTAACCAGGCCCGACGCTGCTTAGCTTCCGAGATCAGACGAGATCGGGCGCTCTCAGCGCGGTATGGCCATAAGCGAGGGCTGCTCCAAAAAGTGGGCTATTTAAAGATCAGCCTCCGTAAAAGCCAGCATATTATATAAATAGTGAAGAAAAGGCAAAAGCTTACAGCACCTGGTATTCCCAGGCGGTCTCCCATAAAAGTGTAACAATCGGCCTTATCAGCCGAGTTACAAGACTAAAATGGGGTCAGATTTAACTGTGAGAGATGACTAGTGGTTAAAAGAATGAGACATAAAAGAAAATTGGTTTAAATAGATTTGGTGTATTTACAAGGTTCACATAAAAGACTTTAAAACAACACGATAAAACTAGGTAAACTCTGTTAAAAGAATACAGTTCATTTGTCCATACCCTAAAAACAGGTCAACTCTGTTAAAAGAATACAGTTCATTTGTCCATACCCTAAAAACAGTCCAAGAACCCCAGTGTGTTGATAAGTCCAATGTGAGTGTCCACCAGTGTATATACAATCCACAGAAAGTGTAATCCAAAGTTTGCAGGTGGTGAATGGAAAGGTGAGCTCTAAAATTAGCAACTCCTCAATCCAACAGTTTGGTGACTGTCCTTTGTTTGTCATGCTGCTCTCTTATACAGTTGTACTTCCTGCTTCCTGTCATGTGTCTAGTCACATGACAGGCCAACCATCCATTTATTAAAGACACATACACTTAAAATGTTAAGAGTAATAAAATGGCCTAAAAAACATGTAAAACACTTAAAACTCTATAATACATGTAAATGATTGTAATAAATAGAGCGGTAAAACACGTCTTTCTAAAAGCCAGCATATTATATAAATAGTGAAGAAAAGGCAAAAGCTTACAGCACCTGGTATTCCCAGGCGGTCTCCCATCCAAGTACTAACCAGGCCCGACGCTGCTTAGCTTCCGAGATCAGACGAGATCGGGCGCTCTCAGCGCGGTATGGCCATAAGCAAGGGCTGCTCCAAAAAGTGGGCTATTTAAAGATCAGCCTCTGTAAAAGCCAGCATATTATATAAATAGTGAAGAAAAGGCAAAAGCTTACAGCACCTGGTATTCCCAGGCGGTCTCCCATAAAAGTGTAACAATCGGCCTTATCAGCCGAGTTACAAGACTAAAATGGGGTCAGATTTAACTGTGAGAGATGACTAGTGGTTAAAAGAATGAGACATAAAAGAAAATTGGTTTAAATAGATTTGGTGTATTTACAAGGTTCACATAAAAGACTTTAAAACAACACGATAAAACTAGGTAAACTCTGTTAAAAGAATACAGTTCATTTGTCCATACCCTAAAAACAGGTAAACTCTGTTAAAAGAATACAGTTCATTTGTCCATACCCTAAAAACAGTCCAAGAACCCCAGTGTGTTGATAAGTCCAATGTGAGTGTCCACCAGTGTATATACAATCCACAGAAAGTGTAATCCAAAGTTTGCAGGTGGTGAATGGAAAGGTGAGCTCTAAAATTAGCAACTCCTCAATCCAACAGTTTGGTGACTGTCCTTTGTTTGTCATGCTGCTCTCTTATACAGTTGTACTTCCTGCTTCCTGTCATGTGTCTAGTCACATGACAGGCCAACCATCCATTTATTAAAGACACATACACTTAAAATGTTAAGAGTAATAAAATGGCCTAAAAACCATGTAAAACCCTTAAAACTCTATAATACATGTAAATGATTGTAATAAATAGAGCGGTAAAACACGTCTTTCTAAAAGCCAGCATATTATATAAATAGTGAAGAAAAGGCAAAAGCTTACAGCACCTGGTATTCCCAGGCGGTCTCCCATCCAAGTACTAACCAGGCCCGACGCTGCTTAGCTTCCGAGATCAGACGAGATCGGGCGCTCTTTTTTTTTTTTTTTTTTTTTAAAACATGTTAATACATTTTAAAAACAGTCTGAATCACATTCTGGCAACAATACATTAAATCGAAACCATGTCATTTCAATAAATGGGTTATCATTTACAAAAATTTTGACAAAAACATCTTTCTCTTCATTCATATTACATTAATCAAACAAAACATTTAAAATAAAACACATCTTCACCTTAAAAAGTTTGCACACAGGTATTTTTGTTTTCTTTTGTTTGACAAAATTTCTTCTGCTCCAAATTACAAATCTAGCAATGGTTAATATCAAATTTAAAAAACACACATTCTTAAAATTACCTTTAGAACCAAATAAAAACATTGTTTCCCATTCTTCATCAATACATCTTTGTTCTACTCCCAATTTACTTGTCATTTCTTTTAATTTTTTTATAAAACATTTTAACCCTGTGCATTTAAAAAAAATATGTATCAATCCTTCATCTTCCCTATTACATACCTTGCATATTGCATCACTTGCCATTCCAAATTTACACAGTCTCATTTCACTTAATAAACAATTATGTCTTAAAATATAATCAAAGTTTTCTAAAATTGGACTTTTCCACCAAGCTCTTAGATTTTTCCATATTTTCTTAGTTTCCATACTTGGGTACAATCTTTGCCAATATCCTTCTGCTTTTGGTGTGATAAAAACATCTTCACATAAACAAGAATAAAACATCTTTAAAATACCATCTTTAAAAGCATGCTGTTTGTCATTACTTTTAAAATCAATCATCATTCCATCATTACCTTTTGTTTCTTCTGTACCTTCTATAATATTTATCCATTCTTCCGGTATTACTTCTTTCATTTGTTTGTATTGTTTTTCTAAGACTGTTTTAGTTTCATTGTCATAATTTTCTACAATTGCGTCTCTTATTACTTGCACCGGTACAAAACCAGGTATCACTTCATACAAGATATCTTTTATTTGCTTTATCCCCGCATAAAACCATTTTTTTATAAAAAATGGTATCATTTCCCTTTTTAATTTGATTATTTAAAAACAATGGTTGTCTTAAAATCTCTTCCCTGGTAAAAGACGTACAAACAACATGCTTTCTAAAATCACCCCATGCTTTTACAACCTCTTTATAAAACTCTGGTATTCCGTTCATCATGTTTTCTTTTAGCTTCATCCATAAGACATCATCTCCCATTTTTCCACATTTATTTAAAAAATAGTTCATTACACCCTTCCACGCATATTTCCCATGTTTCCAGTATTTATTAACAGTTTTTATTCTTATACTTTTCATTCTTATTAATGGATCTATTAGTCCCAACCCTCCTTCCTCCACCTTTCCAATTAGAGTGTCATAAGCAATTTTCGATGGTTTCCCCTCCCATAAAAAGTTTAAAACAATAGATTTGATTTTTTTATACACCCATATAGGCAAACTCACAGAACCCAATACATACCACATTTTTGATAAAAACAAAGAATTAATCACTAAAACCTTCCCTTTTAAAAATAATCCTCTTAATTTCCAGAAATTTAATCTCTTCTCCATTCCTTTTAAAACCTCCTCCCATACCACTTCTCTTATTTCATTTTCATTTTCTCCAACCCTTATACCTAAAATTTTCATACTCTTCTTTTCTTCCTTAAATTGCATTTTATTCAGCAGCTCATTCGGTAATCCAATTTTCATGTATGTAGTTTTTTCTTTATTAACTTTTGCCCCTGTTCCTTTACAATATCTTTCTAAAACTCCCATTGCTTTATCCATACTTTTAATATCTTTTACAAACAATGTCGTGTCATCTGCATATTGAAATATTTTTTGTTCTGATTCTTCTCCTTTTATGCGTATTCCTTTTATGTTCTTTTCCTGGTCTACTGCCAGTCCTAAAGCTTCAGATACTAAAGTGTATAATAATGCTGACATAGGACAACCTTGTCTGATTGATCTCGTTATTTTAAAATCTTTAGTTAAAAAACCATTCACTTTTACACAACTACTTATATCTGTATATAAACATTTTATCCATTTTAAAAAATTCTCCCCAAAACCAAATCTCTCCATCACATGTATCAAGTATTTGTGTTCAACTCTATCAAAAGCCTTTTCTAAATCCACACTCATTATATATCCTGTTTCTTTCTCCTCCTTCATGTACCATATCATATCTCTTATATTGTTAATGACATCAGTTATATCTCTTTTTAGAACAGCATATGCTTGATTTGTAGTAATTATATTTGGTACTACTATTTTCAATCGATTGGCTAAAATTTTGGCTAATATTTTATAATCTGTATTCAACATGCTTAGTGGTCTGTAGTTTTTCAGGTCTCTCTTATCACCTTTTTTCTTGTAAATTATTTTCACCATACCTTTCTTCATACTATTCGTTAAATTCCCTTTTTTAAAATTATCTATAAATATTTCATTTAAAATTGGACATAACACATCTTTAAAAACCTTATAAAATTCAGCTGTTAATCCATCTATTCCTGGACTTTTACCATTTTTCAGTTGATCAATTGCAATTCCTATTTCTAATTCCGTAATCTCACTCTCACACATTTCTTTGTCTCCCTCATTAACTTTAACCTGTATTTTACTTAATACAAATTCCTCATCTTCTAAAACTATCTCATTTTTGGTAAATAAATGCTTATAGAATTCTCTGACTTCTTCCAAAATTCCTGTTTTATCTTCTACAATCCTTGCATCTTCTGTTTTAATACTTTTTATTATATCTGCTCTCTGTCTTGTTTTTTCTAATTCATAAAAATATTTCGTACTTCTTTCTCCTTCTACAATGTCTTTCGCCCTACTTCTTATTATTGCTCCTTTACACTTCTCTTCTTCTATTTTCTTTAATTCTTCCTGTAATTCTATTATCTTATCAATATTTTCATCATGCTCATTTACTTTCCTCATTTCTTCATCCCACTCTTTTTTGATCTTATTTTCTTTCATCTTTTTGACTTTTTGCCATTTTTTTGAATATCCTCCTGAGACCCCGCCCATTGACTTATGTCCTCTGTAGTGGACCTTGTGTTTTCATGAATTTTCTTTGAATTTTTTGAGCTACTCTGTCAAGTCCTGTTGTACTGTGCAGAGGACATCCTGGGCTTTCTAGTGATATGTCATTTGATTGGCTGGCATGCTAGGAACCACTTTTACACTGAATCCAAAATGGCCGACATGCAAATGAGCACATTTTATGGGAAGGACAGAGATATGTAAAATTTAGCTTTTTTACATGTTTTTTACTATTATTATCACATATATATTTGTTTATTAAAGTGTCAGTAACAATACATTTAGCTTTCAAAGCTGTTAAATTGTTTATGTTTCAAAATATCATCCTTTTTTAAATGTCAACTATAGTGGACATCAGGACCATCTTAATGTAATTAATGACTGCATGTTGTAGGAGGCAGAACTGAAGCAGAGAGGATTTTTATAAGATAGTTGAGGGAGACTCTGACTTAGAGCTGTCAGATGAGGATAAATTTGAATGTAACATACAAGAAGATGTTGAAGAAGAGGAAGAAATTGCAGGAGACTCAGATGAGCAGACTGAGACAGACACAGAGACAGAAAGGGAAGAACAGGAAAGATACCGCACTCTGTGGTTCTGCAGAAGGACAATGTACACCAGCAAATTCACTTCTGAATGGTTGAAGAAAAACAAAATGAAGACTTTGGAGTGGCTTAGTCAAAGTCCTGACCTGAATCCTATTGAGATGCCCACAGCATGACCTTAAAATAGGCGGTCCATGCTCGAAAACCCTCCAATGTGGCTGAATTACAACAATTCTGCCAAGATGAGTGGGCCAAAATTCCTGCACAGCGCCGTAACAGACTCATTGCAAGTTATGGAAAATGCTTGATTTCAGTTGTTTTGTTTTTGTTACATAAATGTTGGATTAATATCCCTTTACAGCCATATTCTGTACAGTTTTGTTGTCTGAGTTTGGCTGTCGTTTCGAACTAAAATGGTCCTGTGGTCCACTACAGTGGACATGCTGTAAAATTAAAAATAAAAACAAAACGTAAAAACTCCAAATTGTATAATTTTTTTTTAACCCAAAGGATGTAGGAAATCACAAAAAAACAACAAAAAAGAGGCACTTTTTTTCTTTGGGTCTCAGGAGGATATTCCATTGAGAATTTTTTTATTCTTTTTTTTAGAATGTCCCACCAAAACCCTTTTTCCATTTCATACATTTCCTCATTTACACTATTAATTATTATACTTTCTATTTCCATTCTGTATATTTCATTTTTTAGAAGTTCTGCATTTAATATCCACACCCCTGGTCCTTTATCAGCCTCATTAAAATTCATCAATATCCATAAAAAATCATGATCACTCTCACTATAATTTTTGTAAGACGCCTTAGTGACATAATATGCTTCCTTTTTCTTACATAAAAATAAGTCTATTCTACTTTGCTTTAGAACTCTGTCAACAATTTGTCTTCTTGAATATTCTCTTTTCATACCATTCCTCTCTCTCCACACATCCACCATATTATATTTCTCCATTATGTTATGTAGTTCATTCCTCCCTCTATCTCTTCTAAATCCCATTGAATCATCTACATCAATTCTCTGTATTACAGTGTTAAAATCACCTAACACCATAATGTTGTCATGTTTTTCTATTAACTCATTCATATCCCTGTAAAAATTAAATTTATCTCTTTCATCATTTGGTGCATGTATATTACACACTTTCATTTCTTTTCCATTACACACAAATTTAACAATTATTATTCTTCCCTTTGTGTCTTTATAATCTATATTTACTTCTTCAAATACTCCTTTTCTTATTAAAATAGCTACCCCTCTCTTCCTTTCCATATCACAGTTACTATATATTTCTCCGTTCCATAATTTTCTAATTTCATCACTTATTTTATCTTCCCATTTCGTTTCTTGTAAACATAGCACATCACATTTTTTGGTCAGACACATTAATCTTTCAAACTTTTGACATTTGGATAATCCTCTAGCATTCAGCGATACAATTGATATAGAGCTCATTAAAGAAAAGATTGGAAAAACCAAATCCCACCATTCAATCCGTTTCATTGTCTTTCAAAAAAGTATTTTTTACTTCACCCATTTCAGCTTTCCTCCTCTCCAGTCTTTCCTTTTGCTCTTCTCTTCTTATCTTCTGCCTTTTAAGAACCTGTTGAATGTCTAAGCCATCTTTTCTTGTTTTTACACATCTATTCAGTCTTTCTTTTCCTTTGTTTTCCATTCCACGAATTTCCCCCCCATTGTCTGCTCCTCTTACCTCAGTCAGTGTCTTTATTCCCTTATCCTCAGCTTTTTCTTTTTCTTGTCCTTTTTCGTAGTCCAGTTCATTAGTGTCCACATCGTCCTGTTCCTTAGAAAATCCTTCTTTAATCAAATTTATATCCTCTTTGTTCGCTCCTCCTCCCATCTCCATTCCTTGTTCTTCATCTTCCTTCTTTTCTTTATTCTCATCTATGTTGTTGTTCTCCTCTTCCTCGTCATCTTGTTTCTCGTCCTCTCCTTGCGTCTGCCTTTGTGAGTCATTTAACCTCTCAATTGTTGTAACTCCCATTACCTCTTGTATTTCCATTCCTGGATCTTCATTTTCCTCGTCTTCTATCTCGCATCTGCATCTTAACATTGTCTTTTGGCAGCCTTGGCACCGCGGGACTTTACAGTCTCGCGCATAATGCCCCTGCTCAAGACAATTTCTGCATGTGAATTGTGGGCAGTCCTTTTTTTCATGCTCCGGACTTACACAGATCCTGCATGTCTTCACTTGATTATCGTGAATCACTCTGAAGTACTGCACTCCTTCTTCAGTCCTGAAGCTTGTGTTGTATGGTAAAGACGTCACCTCTTGTGGAAACTTTACCCTCAAAAATCGTGTTCCGTCTGCCACCGTTGTCCCGGGATGATATCTTCTTCTTAGTGGTAGAATGGGAGTTACACCCCAATTGATTAGTTTTTGACTGATTTCCTCATCTTCTATATAGCTGGGCAGACTCAAGAAAGACACCATTCTTTCTGTTGCACACAATTTCCTTATCTCACATTCTTGTCCGTTTATCATTATTCCATTCAACAGCAAATCACAGTCCATCTCACTTTCCATAGTCATTTCAAAATCATAATTATTTTTTCTTCTCAGTCCGATCAATTTTCCCATTCCAACTTTCTCTTCAACTGCTTTAATTATCATTATTATTGTTATATTTTCTATATCTTTAACAGTCATTGTTAATGTTGCTTCTTTCTTGTATTCCCTCTGATACCTTGTTTGTTTGCTTAATTTCTGTATCATTTGTTGTCGTTGAGATAAAACATTTCTTTTTTCTCCAACTTCTTTCTCAATTCCAATACCTTCAGTTGATTGTAGATCTCCTTTCCGTTCTTGTCCAGTTGTTTTTCTTTCTTGTTTCCTCCTTGAAACCACCGTCGCCCACGTTTCATTATTGTTTTCTCCATGTCTTTCATTTATATTCCTTTCAGTTATGTCTGCAACAAATCCTGGTTCCGCATTTCCCATCTCATGTTGTTTTACCAGTCCGTGTTCTTTGTCCATTAAATCCATATTTTGGTTGTCTCAAACCCCAAACAGAAAGACCTGTTTGGGGTTAAAAAAAACTCCCTCAAAAAAAACTTTTTCTAACTAAAAAACAAACAAAATAAATGTGAAAAAACACCCAGAAAAATGGTGAGCCTATCTCACCTACTGCACACTACAAACTGCCAACTCACTTCCTGTTTGCTCTCTAGCGCCTCAGGTGGGGGTATGGCCGTAAGCGAGGGTTGCTCCAAAAAGTGGGCTATTTAAAGATCAGCCTCCGTAAAAGCCAGCATATTATATAAATAGTGAAGAAAAGGCAAAAGCTTACAGCACCTGGTATTCCCAGGCGGTCTCCCATCCAAGTACTAACCAGGTCCAACGCTGCTTAGCTTCCGAGATCAGACGAGATCGGGCTCTCTCAGCGCGGTATGGCCATAAGCGAGGGCTGCTCCAAAAAGTGGGCTATTTAAAGATCAGCCTCCGTAAAAGCCAGCATATTATATAAATAGTGAAGAAAAGGCAAAAGCTTACAGCACCTGGTATTCCCAGGCGGTCTCCCATAAAAGTGTAACAATCGGCCTTATCAGCCGAGTTACAAGACTAAAATGGGGTCAGATTTAACTGTGAGAGATGACTAGTGGTTAAAAGAATGAGACATAAAAGAAAATTGGTTTAAATAGATTTGGTGTATTTACAAGGTTCACATAAAAGACTTTAAAACAACACGATAAAACTAGGTAAACTCTGTTAAAAGAATACAATTCATTTGTCCATACCCTAAAAACAGGTAAACTCTGTTAAAAGAATACAGTTCATTTGTCCATACCCTAAAAACAGTCCAAGAACCCCAGTGTGTTGATAAGTCCAATGTGAGTGTCCACCAGTGTATATACAATCCACAGAAAGTGTAATCCAAAGTTTGCAGGTGGTGAATGGAAAGGTGAGCTCTAAAATTAGCAACTCCTCAATCCAACAGTTTGGTGACTGTCCTTTGTTTGTCATGCTGCTCTCTTATACAGTTGTACTTCCTGCTTCCTGTCATGTGTCTAGTCACATGACAGTCCAACCATCCATTTATTAAAGACACATACACTTAAAATGTTAAGAGTAATAAAATGGCCTAAAAAACATGTAAAACACTTAAAACTCTATAATACATGTAAATGATTGTAATAAATAGAGCGGTAAAAAACGTCTTTCTAAAAGCCAGCATATTATATAAATAGTGAAGAAATGGCAAAAGCTTACAGCACCTGGTATTCCCAGGCGGTCTCCCATCCAAGTACTAACCAGGCCCGACGCTGCTTAGCTTCCGAGATCAGACGAGATCGGGCGCTCTCAGCGCGGTATGGCCATAAGCGAGGGCTGCTCCAAAAAGTGGGCTATTTAAAGATCAGCCTCTGTAAAAGCCAGCATATTATATAAATAGTGAAGAAAAGGCAAAAGCTTACAGCACCTGGTATTCCCAGGCGGTCTCCCATAAAAGTGTAACAATCGGCCTTATCAGCCGAGTTACAAGACTAAAATGGGGTCAGATTTAACTGTGAGAGATGACTAGTGGTTAAAAGAATGAGACATAAAAGAAAATTGGTTTAAATAGATTTGGTGTATTTACAAGGTTCACATAAAAGACTTTAAAACAACACGATAAAACTAGGTAAACTCTGTTAAAAGAATACAGTTCATTTGTCCATACCCTAAAAACAGGAAAACTCTGTTAAAAGAATACAGTTCATTTGTCCATACCCTAAAAACAGTCCAAGAACCCCAGTGTGTTGATAAGTCCAATGTGAGTGTCCACCAGTGTATATACAATCCACAGAAAGTGTAATCCAAAGTTTGCAGGTGGTGAATGGAAAGGTGAGCTCTAAAATTAGCAACTCCTCAATCCAACAGTTTGGTGACTGTCCTTTGTTTGTCATGCTGCTCTCTTATACAGTTGTACTTCCTGCTTCCTGTCATGTGTCTAGTCATATGACAGGCCAACCATCCATTTATTAAAGACACATACACTTAAAATGTTAAGAGTAATAAAATGGCCTAAAAAACATGTAAAACACTTAAAACTCTATAATACATGTAAATGATTGTAATAAATAGAGCGGTAAAACACGTCTTTCTAAAAGCCAGCATATTATATAAATAGTGAAGAAAAGGCAAAAGCTTACAGCACCTGGTATTCCCAGGCGGTCTCCCATCCAAGTACTAACCAGGCCCGACGCTGCTTAGCTTCCGAGATCAGACGAGATCGGGCGCTCTCAGCGCGGTATGGCCATAAGCGAGGGCTGCTCCAAAAAGTGGGCTATTTAAAGATCAGCCTCCGTAAAAGCCAGCATATTATATAAATAGTGAAGAAAAGGCAAAAGCTTACAGCACCTGGTATTCCCAGGCGGTCTCCCATCCAAGTACTAACCAGGTCCGACGCTGCTTAGCTTCCGAGATCAGACGAGATCGGGCTCTCTCAGCGCGGTATGGCCATAAGCGAGGGCTGCTTCAAAAAGTGGGCTATTTAAAGATCAGCCTCCGTAAAAGCCAGCATATTATATAAATAGTGAAGAAAAGGCAAAAGCTTACAGCACCTGGTATTCCCAGGCGGTCTCCCATCCAAGTACTAACCAGGCCCGACGCTGCTTAGCTTCCGAGATCAGACGAGATCGGGCGCTCTCAGCGCGGTATGGCCATAAGCGAGGGCTGCTCCAAAAAGTGGGCTATTTAAAGATCAGCCTCCGTAAAAGCCAGCATATTATATAAATAGTGAAGAAAAGGCAAAAGCTTACAGCACCTGGTATTCCCAGGCGGTCTCCCATAAAAGTGTAACAATCGGCCTTATCAGCCGAGTTACAAGACTAAAATGGGGTCAGATTTAACTGTGAGAGATGACTAGTGGTTAAAAGAATGAGACATAAAAGAAAATTGGTTTAAATAGATTTGGTGTATTTACAAGGTTCACATAAAAGACTTTAAAACAACACGATAAAACTAGGTAAACTCTGTTAAAAGAATACAGTTCATTTGTCCATACCCTAAAAACAGGTAAACTCTGTTAAAAGAATACAGTTCATTTGTCCATACCCTAAAAACAGTCCAAGAACCCCAGTGTGTTGATAAGTCCAATGTGAGTGTCCACCAGTGTATATACAATCCACAGAAAGTGTAATCCAAAGTTTGCAGGTGGTGAATGGAAAGGTGAGCTCTAAAATTAGCAACTCCTCAATCCAACAGTTTGGTGACTGTCCTTTGTTTGTCATGCTGCTCTCTTATACAGTTGTACTTCCTGCTTCCTGTCATGTGTCTAGTCATATGACAGGCCAACCATCCATTTATTAAAGACACATACACTTAAAATGTTAAGAGTAATAAAATGGCCTAAAAAACATGTAAAACACTTAAAACTCTATAATACATGTAAATGATTGTAATAAATAGAGCGGTAAAACACGTCTTTCTAAAAGCCAGCATATTATATAAATAGTGAAGAAAAGGCAAAAGCTTACAGCACCTGGTATTCCCAGGCGGTCTCCCATCCAAGTACTAACCAGGCCCAACGCTGCTAAGCTTCCGAGATCAGACGAGATCGGGCGCTCTCAGCGCGGTATGGCCATAAGCGAGGGCTGCTCCAAAAAGTGGGCTATTTAAAGATCAGCCTCCGTAAAAGCCAGCATATTATATAAATAGTGAAGAAAAGGCAAAAGCTTACAGCACCTGGTATTCCCAGGCGGTCTCCCATAAAAGTGTAACAATCGGCCTTATCAGCCGAGTTACAAGACTAAAATGGGGTCAGATTTAACTGTGAGAGATGACTAGTGGTTAAAAGAATGAGACATAAAAGAAAATTGGTTTAAATAGATTTGGTGTATTTACAAGGTTCACATAAAAGACTTTAAAACAACACGATAAAACTAGGTAAACTCTGTTAAAAGAATACAGTTCATTTGTCCATACCCTAAAAACAGGAAAACTCTGTTAAAAGAATACAGTTCATTTGTCCATACCCTAAAAACAGTCCAAGAACCCCAGTGTGTTGATAAGTCCAATGTGAGTGTCCACCAGTGTATATACAATCCACAGAAAGTGTAATCCAAAGTTTGCAGGTGGTGAATGGAAAGGTGAGCTCTAAAATTAGCAACTCCTCAATCCAACAGTTTGGTGACTGTCCTTTGTTTGTCATGCTGCTCTCTTATACAGTTGTACTTCCTGCTTCCTGTCATGTGTCTAGTCACATGACAGGCCAACCATCCATTTATTAAAGACACATACACTTAAAATGTTAAGAGTAATAAAATGGCCTAAAAAACATGTAAAACACTTAAAACTCTATAATAGATGTAAATGATTGTAATAAATAGAGCGGTAAAACACGTCTTTCTAAAAGCCAGCATATTATATAAATAGTGAAGAAAAGGCAAAAGCTTACAGCACCTGGTATTCCCAGGCGGTCTCCCATCCAAGTACTAACCAGGCCCGACGCTGCTTAGCTTCCGAGATCAGACGAGATCTGGCGCTCTCAGCGCGGTATGGCCATAAGCGAGGGCTGCTCCAAAAAGTGGGCTATTTAAAGATCAGCCTCCGTAAAAGCCAGCATATTATATAAATAGTGAAGAAAAGGCAAAAGCTTACAGCACCTGGTATTCCCAGGCGGTCTCCCATCCAAGTACTAACCAGGTCCGACGCTGCTTAGCTTCCGAGATCAGACGAGATCGGGCTCTCTCAGCGCGGTATGGCCATAAGCGAGGGCTGCTTCAAAAAGTGGGCTATTTAAAGATCAGCCTCCGTAAAAGCCAGCATATTATATAAATAGTGAAGAAAAGGCAAAAGCTTACAGCACCTGGTATTCCCAGGCGGTCTCCCATCCAAGTACTAACCAGGCCCGACGCTGCTTAGCTTCCGAGATCAGACGAGATCGGGCGCTCTCAGCGCGGTATGGCCATAAGCGAGGGCTGCTCCAAAAAGTGGGCTATTTAAAGATCAGCCTCCGTAAAAGCCAGCATATTATATAAATAGTGAAGAAAAGGCAAAAGCTTACAGCACCTGGTATTCCCAGGCGGTCTCCCATAAAAGTGTAACAATCGGCCTTATCAGCCGAGTTACAAGACTAAAATGGGGTCAGATTTAACTGTGAGAGATGACTAGTGGTTAAAAGAATGAGACATAAAAGAAAATTGGTTTAAATAGATTTGGTGTATTTACAAGGTTCACATAAAAGACTTTAAAACAACACGATAAAACTAGGTAAACTCTGTTAAAAGAATACAGTTCATTTGTCCATACCCTAAAAACAGGTAAACTCTGTTAAAAGAATACAGTTCATTTGTCCATACCCTAAAAACAGTCCAAGAACCCCAGTGTGTTGATAAGTCCAATGTGAGTGTCCACCAGTGTATATACAATCCACAGAAAGTGTAATCCAAAGTTTGCAGGTGGTGAATGGAAAGGTGAGCTCTAAAATTAGCAACTCCTCAATCCAACAGTTTGGTGACTGTCCTTTGTTTGTCATGCTGCTCTCTTATACAGTTGTACTTCCTGCTTCCTGTCATGTGTCTAGTCATATGACAGGCCAACCATCCATTTATTAAAGACACATACACTTAAAATGTTAAGAGTAATAAAATGGCCTAAAAAACATGTAAAACACTTAAAACTCTATAATACATGTAAATGATTGTAATAAATAGAGCGGTAAAGCACGTCTTTCTAAAAGCCAGCATATTATATAAATAGTGAAGAAAAGGCAAAAGCTTACAGCACCTGGTATTCCCAGGCGGTCTCCCATCCAAGTACTAACCAGGCCCGACGCTGCTTAGCTTCCGAGATCAGACGAGATCGGGCGCTCTCAGCGCGGTATGGCCATAAGCGAGGGCTGCTCCAAAAAGTGGGCTATTTAAAGATCAGCCTCCGTAAAAGCCAGCATATTATATAAATAGTGAAGAAAAGGCAAAAGCTTACAGCACCTGGTATTCCCAGGCGGTCTCCCATAAAAGTGTAACAATCGGCCTTATCAGCCGAGTTACAAGACTAAAATGGGGTCAGATTTAACTGTGAGAGATGACTAGTGGTTAAAAGAATGAGACATAAAAGAAAATTGGTTTAAATAGATTTGGTGTATTTACAAGGTTCACATAAAAGACTTTAAAACAACACGATAAAACTAGGTAAACTCTGTTAAAAGAATACAGTTCATTTGTCCATACCCTAAAAACAGGTAAACTCTGTTAAAAGAATACAGTTCATTTGTCCATACCCTAAAAACAGTCCAAGAACCCCAGTGTGTTGATAAGTCCAATGTGAGTGTCCACCAGTGTATATACAATCCACAGAAAGTGTAATCCAAAGTTTGCAGGTGGTGAATGGAAAGGTGAGCTCTAAAATTAGCAACTCCTCAATCCAACAGTTTGGTGACTGTCCTTTGTTTGTCATGCTGCTCTCTTATACAGTTGTACTTCCTGCTTCCTGTCATGTGTCTAGTCACATGACAGGCCAACCATCCATTTATTAAAGACACATACACTTAAAATGTTAAGAGTAATAAAATGGCCTAAAAAACATGTAAAACACTTAAAACTCTATAATACATGTAAATGATTGTAATAAATAGAGCGGTAAAACACGTCTTTCTAAAAGCCAGCATATTATATAAATAGTGAAGAAAAGGCAAAAGCTTACAGCACCTGGTATTCCCAGGCGGTCTCCCATCCAAGTACTAACCAGGCCCGACGCTGCTTAGCTTCCGAGATCAGACGAGATCGGGCGCTCTCAGCGCGGTATGGCCATAAGCGAGGGCTGCTCCAAAAAGTGGGCTATTTAAAGATCAGCCTCCGTAAAAGCCAGCATATTATATAAATAGTGAAGAAAAGGCAAAAGCTTACAGCACCTGGTATTCCCAGGCGGTCTCCCATCCAAGTACTAACCAGGTCCGACGCTGCTTAGCTTCCGAGATCAGACGAGATCGGGCTCTCTCAGCGCGGTATGGCCATAAGCGAGGGCTGCTTCAAAAAGTGGGCTATTTAAAGATCAGCCTCCGTAAAAGCCAGCATATTATATAAATAGTGAAGAAAAGGCAAAAGCTTACAGCACCTGGTATTCCCAGGCGGTCTCCCATCCAAGTACTAACCAGGCCCGACGCTGCTTAGCTTCCGAGATCAGACGAGATCGGGCGCTCTCAGCGCGGTATGGCCATAAGCGAGGGCTGCTCCAAAAAGTGGGCTATTTAAAGATCAGCCTCCGTAAAAGCCAGCATATTATATAAATAGTGAAGAAAAGGCAAAAGCTTACAGCACCTGGTATTCCCAGGCGGTCTCCCATAAAAGTGTAACAATCGGCCTTATCAGCCGAGTTACAAGACTAAAATGGGGTCAGATTTAACTGTGAGAGATGACTAGTGGTTAAAAGAATGAGACATAAAAGAAAATTGGTTTAAATAGATTTGGTGTATTTACAAGGTTCACATAAAAGACTTTAAAACAACACGATAAAACTAGGTAAACTCTGTTAAAAGAATACAGTTCATTTGTCCATACCCTAAAAACAGGTAAACTCTGTTAAAAGAATACAGTTCATTTGTCCATACCCTAAAAACAGTCCAAGAACCCCAGTGTGTTGATAAGTCCAATGTGAGTGTCCACCAGTGTATATACAATCCACAGAAAGTGTAATCCAAAGTTTGCAGGTGGTGAATGGAAAGGTGAGCTCTAAAATTAGCAACTCCTCAATCCAACAGTTTGGTGACTGTCCTTTGTTTGTCATGCTGCTCTCTTATACAGTTGTACTTCCTGCTTCCTGTCATGTGTCTAGTCATATGACAGGCCAACCATCCATTTATTAAAGACACATACACTTAAAATGTTAAGAGTAATAAAATGGCCTAAAAAACATGTAAAACACTTAAAACTCTATAATACATGTAAATGATTGTAATAAATAGAGCGGTAAAACACGTCTTTCTAAAAGCCAGCATATTATATAAATAGTGAAGAAAAGGCAAAAGCTTACAGCACCTGGTATTCCCAGGCGGTCTCCCATCCAAGTACTAACCAGGCCCAACGCTGCTAAGCTTCCGAGATCAGACGAGATCGGGCGCTCTCAGCGCGGTATGGCCATAAGCGAGGGCTGCTCCAAAAAGTGGGCTATTTAAAGATCAGCCTCCGTAAAAGCCAGCATATTATATAAATAGTGAAGAAAAGGCAAAAGCTTACAGCACCTGGTATTCCCAGGCGGTCTCCCATAAAAGTGTAACAATCGGCCTTATCAGCCGAGTTACAAGACTAAAATGGGGTCAGATTTAACTGTGAGAGATGACTAGTGGTTAAAAGAATGAGACATAAAAGAAAATTGGTTTAAATAGATTTGGTGTATTTACAAGGTTCACATAAAAGACTTTAAAACAACACGATAAAACTAGGTAAACTCTGTTAAAAGAATACAGTTCATTTGTCCATACCCTAAAAACAGGAAAACTCTGTTAAAAGAATACAGTTCATTTGTCCATACCCTAAAAACAGTCCAAGAACCCCAGTGTGTTGATAAGTCCAATGTGAGTGTCCACCAGTGTATATACAATCCACAGAAAGTGTAATCCAAAGTTTGCAGGTGGTGAATGGAAAGGTGAGCTCTAAAATTAGCAACTCCTCAATCCAACAGTTTGGTGACTGTCCTTTGTTTGTCATGCTGCTCTCTTATACAGTTGTACTTCCTGCTTCCTGTCATGTGTCTAGTCACATGACAGGCCAACCATCCATTTATTAAAGACACATACACTTAAAATGTTAAGAGTAATAAAATGGCCTAAAAAACATGTAAAACACTTAAAACTCTATAATACATGTAAATGATTGTAATAAATAGAGCGGTAAAACACGTCTTTCTAAAAGCCAGCATATTATATAAATAGTGAAGAAAAGGCAAAAGCTTACAGCACCTGGTATTCCCAGGCGGTCTCCCATCCAAGTACTAACCAGGCCCGACGCTGCTTAGCTTCCGAGATCAGACGAGATCGGGCGCTCTCAGCGCGGTATGGCCATAAGCAAGGGCTGCTCCAAAAAGTGGGCTATTTAAAGATCAGCCTCCGTAAAAGCCAGCATATTATATAAATAGTGAAGAAAAGGCAAAAGCTTACAGCACCTGGTATTCCCAGGCTGTCTCCCATCCAAGTACTAACCAGGCCCGACGCTGCTTAGCTTCCGAGATCAGACGAGATCGGGCGCTTTCAGCGCGGTATGGCCATAAGCGAGGGCTGCTCCAAAAAGTGGGCTATTTAAAGATCAGCCTCCGTAAAAGCCAGCATATTATATAAATAGTGAAGAAAAGGCAAAAGCTTACAGCACCTGGTATTCCCAGGCGGTCTCCCATAAAAGTGTAACAATCGGCCTTATCAGCCGAGTTACAAGACTAAAATGGGGTCAGATTTAACTGTGAGAGATGACTAGTGGTTAAAAGAATGAGACATAAAAGAAAATTGGTTTAAATAGATTTGGTGTATTTACAAGGTTCACATAAAAGACTTTAAAACAACACGATAAAACTAGGTAAACTCTGTTAAAAGAATACAGTTCATTTGTCCATACCCTAAAAACAGGTAAACTCTGTTAAAAGAATACAGTTCATTTGTCCATACCCTAAAAACAGTCCAAGAACCCCAGTGTGTTGATAAGTCCAATGTGAGTGTCCACCAGTGTATATACAATCCACAGAAAGTGTAATCCAAAGTTTGCAGGTGGTGAATGGAAAGGTGAGCTCTAAAATTAGCAACTCCTCAATCCAACAGTTTGGTGACTGTCCTTTGTTTGTCATGCTGCTCTCTTATACAGTTGTACTTCCTGCTTCCTGTCATGTGTCTAGTCACATGACAGGCCAACCATCCATTTATTAAAGACACATACACTTAAAATGTTAAGAGTAATAAAATGGCCTAAAAAACATGTAAAACACTTAAAACTCTATAATACATGTAAATGATTGTAATAAATAGAGCGGTAAAACACGTCTTTCTAAAAGCCAGCATATTATATAAATAGTGAAGAAAAGGCAAAAGCTTACAGCACCTGGTATTCCCAGGCGGTCTCCCATCCAAGTACTAACCAGGCCCGACGCTGCTTAGCTTCCGAGATCAGACGAGATCGGGCGTTCTCAGCGCGGTATGGCCATAAGCGAGGGCTGCTCCAAAAAGTGGGCTATTTAAAGATCAGCCTCCGTAAAAGCCAGCATATTATATAAATAGTGAAGAAAAGGCAAAAGCTTACAGCACCTGGTATTCCCAGGCGGTCTCCCATAAAAGTGTAACAATCGGCCTTATCAGCCGAGTTACAAGACTAAAATGGGGTCAGATTTAACTGTGAGAGATGACTAGTGGTTAAAAGAATGAGACATAAAAGAAAATTGGTTTAAATAGATTTGGTGTATTTACAAGGTTCACATAAAAGACTTTAAAACAACACGATAAAACTAGGTAAACTCTGTTAAAAGAATACAGTTCATTTGTCCATACCCTAAAAACAGGTAAACTCTGTTAAAAGAATACAGTTAATTTGTCCATACCCTAAAAACAGTCCAAGAACCCCAGTGTGTTGATAAGTCCAATGTGAGTGTCCACCAGTGTATATACAATCCACAGAAAGTGTAATCCAAAGTTTGCAGGTGGTGAATGGAAAGGTGAGCTCTAAAATTAGCAACTCCTCAATCCAACAGTTTGGTGACTGTCCTTTGTTTGTCATGCTGCTCTCTTATACAGTTGTACTTCCTGCTTCCTGTCATGTGTCTAGTCACATGACAGGCCAACCATCCATTTATTAAAGACACATACACTTAAAATGTTAAGAGTAATAAAATGGCCTAAAAAACATGTAAAACACTTAAAACTCTATAATACATGTAAATGATTGTAATAAATAGAGCGGTAAAACACGTCTTTCTAAAAGCCAGCATATTATATAAATAGTGAAGAAAAGGCAAAAGCTTACAGCACCTGGTATTCCCAGGCGGTCTCCCATCCAAGTACTAACCAGGCCCGACGCTGATTAGCTTCCGAGATCAGACGAGATCGGGCGCTCTCAGCGCGGTATGGCCATAAGCGAGGGCTGCTCCAAAAAGTGGGCTATTTAAAGATCAGCCTCCGTAAAAGCCAGCATATTATATAAATAGTGAAGAAAAGGCAAAAGCTTACAGAACCTGGTATTCCCAGGCGGTCTCCCATCCAAGTACTAACCAGGCCCGACGCTGCTTAGCTTCCGAGATCAGACGAGATCGGGCGCTCTCAGCGCGGTATGGCCATAAGCGAGGGCTGCTACAAAAAGTGGGCTATTTAAAGATCAGCCTCCGTAAAAGCCAGCATATTATATAAATAGTGAAGAAAAGGCAAAAGCTTACAGCACCTGGTATTCCCAGGCGGTCTCCCATAAAAGTGTAACAATCGGCCTTATCAGCCGAGTTACAAGACTAAAATGGGGTCAGATTTAACTGTGAGAGATGACTAGTGGTTAAAAGAATGAGACATAAAAGAAAATTGGTTTAAATAGATTTGGTGTATTTACAAGGTTCACATAAAAGACTTTAAAACAACACGATAAAACTAGGTAAACTCTGTTAAAAGAATACAGTTCATTTGTCCATACCCTAAAAACAGGTAAACTCTGTTAAAAGAATACAGTTCATTTGTCCATACCCTAAAAACAGTCCAAGAACCCCAGTGTGTTGATAAGTCCAATGTGAGTGTCCACCAGTGTATATACAATCCACAGAAAGTGTAATCCAAAGTTTGCAGGTGGTGAATGGAAAGGTGAGCTCTAAAATTAGCAACTCCTCAATCCAACAGTTTGGTGACTGTCCTTTGTTTGTCATGCTGCTCTCTTATACAGTTGTACTTCCTGCTTCCTGTCATGTGTCTAGTCATATGACAGGCCAACCATCCATTTATTAAAGACACATACACTTAAAATGTTAAGAGTAATAAAATGGCCTAAAAAACATGTAAAACACTTAAAACTCTATAATACATGTAAATGATTGTAATAAATAGAGCGGTAAAACACGTCTTTCTAAAAGCCAGCATATTATATAAATAGTGAAGAAAAGGCAAAAGCTTACAGCACCTGGTATTCCCAGGCGGTCTCCCATCCAAGTACTAACCAGACCCGACGCTGCTTAGCTTC
>NW_027394288.1:255000-260000 GCF_049309525.1 Garra rufa
AGCCAGCATATTATATAAATAGTGAAGAAAAGGCAAAAGCTTACAGCACCTGGTATTCCCAGGCGGTCTCCCATAAAAGTGTAACAATCGGCCTTATCAGCCGAGTTACAAGACTAAAATGGGGTCAGATTTAACTGTGAGAGATGACTAGTGGTTAAAAGAATGAGACATAAAAGAAAATTGGTTTAAATAGATTTGGTGTATTTACAAGGTTCACATAAAAGACTTTAAAACAACACGATAAAACTAGGTAAACTCTGTTAAAAGAATACAGTTCATTTGTCCATACCCTAAAAACAGGTAAACTCTGTTAAAAGAATACAGTTCATTTGTCCATACCCTAAAAACAGTCCAAGAACCCCAGTGTGTTGATAAGTCCAATGTGAGTGTCCACCAGTGTATATACAATCCACAGAAAGTGTAATCCAAAGTTTGCAGGTGGTGAATGGAAAGGTGAGCTCTAAAATTAGCAACTCCTCAATCCAACAGTTTGGTGACTGTCCTTTGTTTGTCATGCTGCTCTCTTATACAGTTGTACTTCCTGCTTCCTGTCATGTGTCTAGTCACATGACAGGCCAACCATCCATTTATTAAAGACACATACACTTAAAATGTTAAGAGTAATAAAATGGCCTAAAAAACATGTAAAACACTTAAAACTCTATAATACATGTAAATGATTGTAATAAATAGAGCGGTAAAACACGTCTTTCTAAAAGCCAGCATATTATATAAATAGTGAAGAAAAGGCAAAAGCTTACAGCACCTGGTATTCCCAGGCGGTCTCCCATCCAAGTACTAACCAGGCCCGACGCTGATTAGCTTCCGAGATCAGACGAGATCGGGCGCTCTCAGCGCGGTATGGCCATAAGCGAGGGCTGCTCCAAAAAGTGGGCTATTTAAAGATCAGCCTCCGTAAAAGCCAGCATATTATATAAATAGTGAAGAAAAGGCAAAAGCTTACAGAACCTGGTATTCCCAGGCGGTCTCCCATCCAAGTACTAACCAGGCCCGACGCTGCTTAGCTTCCGAGATCAGACGAGATCGGGCGCTCTCAGCGCGGTATGGCCATAAGCGAGGGCTGCTACAAAAAGTGGGCTATTTAAAGATCAGCCTCCGTAAAAGCCAGCATATTATATAAATAGTGAAGAAAAGGCAAAAGCTTACAGCACCTGGTATTCCCAGGCGGTCTCCCATAAAAGTGTAACAATCGGCCTTATCAGCCGAGTTACAAGACTAAAATGGGGTCAGATTTAACTGTGAGAGATGACTAGTGGTTAAAAGAATGAGACATAAAAGAAAATTGGTTTAAATAGATTTGGTGTATTTACAAGGTTCACATAAAAGACTTTAAAACAACACGATAAAACTAGGTAAACTCTGTTAAAAGAATACAGTTCATTTGTCCATACCCTAAAAACAGGTAAACTCTGTTAAAAGAATACAGTTCATTTGTCCATACCCTAAAAACAGTCCAAGAACCCCAGTGTGTTGATAAGTCCAATGTGAGTGTCCACCAGTGTATATACAATCCACAGAAAGTGTAATCCAAAGTTTGCAGGTGGTGAATGGAAAGGTGAGCTCTAAAATTAGCAACTCCTCAATCCAACAGTTTGGTGACTGTCCTTTGTTTGTCATGCTGCTCTCTTATACAGTTGTACTTCCTGCTTCCTGTCATGTGTCTAGTCACATGACAGGCCAACCATCCATTTATTAAAGACACATACACTTAAAATGTTAAGAGTAATAAAATGGCCTAAAAAACATGTAAAACACTTAAAACTCTATAATACATGTAAATGATTGTAATAAATAGAGCGGTAAAACACGTCTTTCTAAAAGCCAGCATATTATATAAATAGTGAAGAAAAGGCAAAAGCTTACAGCACCTGGTATTCCCAGGCGGTCTCCCATCCAAGTACTAACCAGGCCCGACGCTGCTTAGCTTCCGAGATCAGACGAGATCGGGCGCTCTCAGCGCGGTATGGCCATAAGCGAGGGCTGCTCCAAAAAGTGGGCTATTTAAAGATCAGCCTCCGTAAAAGCCAGCATATTATATAAATAGTGAAGAAAAGGCAAAAGCTTACAGCACCTGGTATTCCCAGGCGGTCTCCCATCCAAGTACTAACCAGGCCCGACGCTGCTTAGCTTCCGAGATCAGACGAGATCGGGCGTTCTCAGCGCGGTATGGCCATAAGCGAGGGCTGCTCCAAAAAGTGGGCTATTTAAAGATCAGCCTCCGTAAAAGCCAGCATATTATATAAATAGTGAAGAAAAGGCAAAAGCTTACAGCACCTGGTATTCCCAGGCGGTCTCCCATAAAAGTGTAACAATCGGCCTTATCAGCCGAGTTACAAGACTAAAATGGGGTCAGATTTAACTGTGAGAGATGACTAGTGGTTAAAAGAATGAGACATAAAAGAAAATTGGTTTAAATAGATTTGGTGTATTTACAAGGTTCACATAAAAGACTTTAAAACAACACGATAAAACTAGGTAAACTCTGTTAAAAGAATACAGTTCATTTGTCCATACCCTAAAAACAGGTAAACTCTGTTAAAAGAATACAGTTCATTTGTCCATACCCTAAAAACAGTCCAAGAACCCCAGTGTGTTGATAAGTCCAATGTGAGTGTCCACCAGTGTATATACAATCCACAGAAAGTGTAATCCAAAGTTTGCAGGTGGTGAATGGAAAGGTGAGCTCTAAAATTAGCAACTCCTCAATCCAACAGTTTGGTGACTGTCCTTTGTTTGTCATGCTGCTCTCTTATACAGTTGTACTTCCTGCTTCCTGTCATGTGTCTAGTCACATGACAGGCCAACCATCCATTTATTAAAGACACATACACTTAAAATGTTAAGAGTAATAAAATGGCCTAAAAAACATGTAAAACACTTAAAACTCTATAATACATGTAAATGATTGTAATAAATAGAGCGGTAAAACACGTCTTTCTAAAAGCCAGCATATTATATAAATAGTGAAGAAAAGGCAAAAGCTTACAGCACCTGGTATTCCCAGGCGGTCTCCCATTCAAGTACTAACCAGGCCCGACGCTGCTTAGCTTCCGAGATCAGACGAGATCGGGCGCTCTCAGCGCGGTATGGCCATAAGCGAGGGCTGCGCCAAAAAGTGGGCTATTTAAAGATCAGCCTCCGTAAAAACCAGCATATTATATAAATAGTGAAGAAAAGGCAAAAGCTTACAGCACCTGGTATTCCCAGGCGGTCTCCCATAAAAGTGTAACAATCGGCCTTATCAGCCGAGTTACAAGACTAAAATGGGGTCAGATTTAACTGTGAGAGATGACTAGTGGTTAAAAGAATGAGACATAAAAGAAAATTGGTTTAAATAGATTTGGTGTATTTACAAGTTTCACATAAAAGACTTTAAAACAACACGATAAAACTAGGTAAACTCTGTTAAAAGAATACAGTTCATTTGACCATACCCTAAAAACAGGTAAACTCTGTTAAAAGAATACAGTTCATTTGTCCATACCCTAAAAACAGTCCAAGAACCCCAGTGTGTTGATAAGTCCAATGTGAGTGTCCACCAGTGTATATACAATCCACAGAAAGTGTAATCCAAAGTTTGCAGGTGGTGAATGGAAAGGTGAGCTCTAAAATTAGCAACTCCTCAATCCAACAGTTTGGTGACTGTCCTTTGTTTGTCATGCTGCTCTCTTATACAGTTGTACTTCCTGCTTCCTGTCATGTGTCTAGTCATATGACAGGCCAACCATCCATTTATTAAAGACACATACACTTAAAATGTTAAGAGTAATAAAATGGCCTAAAAAAACATGTAAAACACTTAAAACTCTATAATACATGTAAATGATTGTAATAAATAGAGCGGTAAAACACGTCTTTCTAAAAGCCAGCATATTATATAAATAGTGAAGAAAAGGCAAAAGCTTACAGCACCTGGTATTCCCAGGCGGTCTCCCATCCAAGTACTAACCAGGCCCGACGCTGCTTAGCTTCCGAGATCAGACGAGATCGGGCGCTCTCAGCGCGGTATGGCCATAAGCGAGGGCTGCTCCAAAAAGTGGGCTATTTAAAGATCAGCCTCCGTAAAAGCCAGCATATTATATAAATAGTGAAGAAAAGGCAAAAGCTTACAGCACCTGGTATTCCCAGGCGGTCTCCCATAAAAGTGTAACAATCGGCCTTATCAGCCGAGTTACAAGACTAAAATGGGGTCAGATTTAACTGTGAGAGATGACTAGTGGTTAAAAGAATGAGACATAAAAGAAAATTGGTTTAAATAGATTTGGTGTATTTACAAGGTTCACATAAAAGACTTTAAAACAACACGATAAAACTAGGTAAACTCTGTTAAAAGAATACAGTTCATTTGTCCATACCCTAAAAACAGGTAAACTCTGTTAAAAGAATACAGTTCATTTGTCCATACCCTAAAAACAGTCCAAGAACCCCAGTGTGTTGATAAGTCCAATGTGAGTGTCCACCAGTGTATATACAATCCACAGAAAGTGTAATCCAAAGTTTGCAGGTGGTGAATGGAAAGGTGAGCTCTAAAATTAGCAACTCCTCAATCCAACAGTTTGGTGACTGTCCTTTGTTTGTCATGCTGCTCTCTTATACAGTTGTACTTCCTGCTTCCTGTCATGTGTCTAGTCACATGACAGGCCAACCATCCATTTATTAAAGACACATACACTTAAAATGTTAAGAGTAATAAAATGGCCTAAAAAACATGTAAAACACTTAAAACTCTATAATACATGTAAATGATTGTAATAAATAGAGCGGTAAAACACGTCTTTCTAAAAGCCAGCATATTATATAAATAGTGAAGAAAAGGCAAAAGCTTACAGCACCTGGTATTCCCAGGCGGTCTCCCATCCAAGTACTAACCAGGCCCGACGCTGCTTAGCTTCCGAGATCAGACGAGATCGGGCGCTCTCAGCGCGGTATGGCCATAAGCAAGGGCTGCTCCAAAAAGTGGGCTATTTAAAGATCAGCCT
>NW_027394288.1:265000-280000 GCF_049309525.1 Garra rufa
ATAGATTTGGTGTATTTACAAGTTTCACATAAAAGACTTTAAAACAACACGATAAAACTAGGTAAACTCTGTTAAAAGAATACAGTTCATTTGACCATACCCTAAAAACAGGTAAACTCTGTTAAAAGAATACAGTTCATTTGTCCATACCCTAAAAACAGTCCAAGAACCCCAGTGTGTTGATAAGTCCAATGTGAGTGTCCACCAGTGTATATACAATCCACAGAAAGTGTAATCCAAAGTTTGCAGGTGGTGAATGGAAAGGTGAGCTCTAAAATTAGCAACTCCTCAATCCAACAGTTTGGTGACTGTCCTTTGTTTGTCATGCTGCTCTCTTATACAGTTGTACTTCCTGCTTCCTGTCATGTGTCTAGTCATATGACAGGCCAACCATCCATTTATTAAAGACACATACACTTAAAATGTTAAGAGTAATAAAATGGCCTAAAAAAACATGTAAAACACTTAAAACTCTATAATACATGTAAATGATTGTAATAAATAGAGCGGTAAAACACGTCTTTCTAAAAGCCAGCATATTATATAAATAGTGAAGAAAAGGCAAAAGCTTACAGCACCTGGTATTCCCAGGCGGTCTCCCATCCAAGTACTAACCAGGCCCGACGCTGCTTAGCTTCCGAGATCAGACGAGATCGGGCGCTCTCAGCGCGGTATGGCCATAAGCGAGGGCTGCTCCAAAAAGTGGGCTATTTAAAGATCAGCCTCCGTAAAAGCCAGCATATTATATAAATAGTGAAGAAAAGGCAAAAGCTTACAGCACCTGGTATTCCCAGGCGGTCTCCCATAAAAGTGTAACAATCGGCCTTATCAGCCGAGTTACAAGACTAAAATGGGGTCAGATTTAACTGTGAGAGATGACTAGTGGTTAAAAGAATGAGACATAAAAGAAAATTGGTTTAAATAGATTTGGTGTATTTACAAGGTTCACATAAAAGACTTTAAAACAACACGATAAAACTAGGTAAACTCTGTTAAAAGAATACAGTTCATTTGTCCATACCCTAAAAACAGGTAAACTCTGTTAAAAGAATACAGTTCATTTGTCCATACCCTAAAAACAGTCCAAGAACCCCAGTGTGTTGATAAGTCCAATGTGAGTGTCCACCAGTGTATATACAATCCACAGAAAGTGTAATCCAAAGTTTGCAGGTGGTGAATGGAAAGGTGAGCTCTAAAATTAGCAACTCCTCAATCCAACAGTTTGGTGACTGTCCTTTGTTTGTCATGCTGCTCTCTTATACAGTTGTACTTCCTGCTTCCTGTCATGTGTCTAGTCACATGACAGGCCAACCATCCATTTATTAAAGACACATACACTTAAAATGTTAAGAGTAATAAAATGGCCTAAAAAACATGTAAAACACTTAAAACTCTATAATACATGTAAATGATTGTAATAAATAGAGCGGTAAAACACGTCTTTCTAAAAGCCAGCATATTATATAAATAGTGAAGAAAAGGCAAAAGCTTACAGCACCTGGTATTCCCAGGCGGTCTCCCATCCAAGTACTAACCAGGCCCGACGCTGCTTAGCTTCCGAGATCAGACGAGATCGGGCGCTCTCAGCGCGGTATGGCCATAAGCAAGGGCTGCTCCAAAAAGTGGGCTATTTAAAGATCAGCCTCCGTAAAAGCCAGCATATTATATAAATAGTGAAGAAAAGGCAAAAGCTTACAGCACCTGGTATTCCCAGGCGGTCTCCCATCCAAGTACTAACCAGGCCCGACGCTGCTTAGCTTCCGAGATCAGACGAGATCGGGGCGCTCTCAGCGCGGTATGGCCATAAGCGAGGGCTGCTCCAAAAAGTGGGCTATTTAAAGATCAGCCTCCGTAAAAGCCAGCATATTATATAAATAGTGAAGAAAAGGCAAAAGCTTACAGCACCTGGTATTCCCAGGCGGTCTCCCATAAAAGTGTAACAATCGGCCTTATCAGCCGAGTTACAAGACTAAAATGGGGTCAGATTTAACTGTGAGAGATGACTAGTGGTTAAAAGAATGAGACATAAAAGAAAATTGGTTTAAATAGATTTGGTGTATTTACAAGGTTCACATAAAAGACTTTAAAACAACACGATAAAACTAGGTAAACTCTGTTAAAAGAATACAGTTCATTTGTCCATACCCTAAAAACAGGTAAACTCTGTTAAAAGAATACAGTTCATTAGTCCATACCCTAAAAACAGTCCAAGAACCCCAGTGTGTTGATAAGTCCAATGTGAGTGTCCACCAGTGTATATACAATCCACAGAAAGTGTAATCCAAAATTTGCAGGTGGTGAATGGAAAGGTGAGCTCTAAAATTAGCAACTCCTCAATCCAACAGTTTGGTGACTGTCCTTTGTTTGTCATGCTGCTCTCTTATACAGTTGTACTTCCTGCTTCCTGTCATGTGTCTAGTCATATGACAGGCCAACCATCCATTTATTAAAGACACATACACTTAAAATGTTAAGAGTAATAAAATGGCCTAAAAAACATGTAAAACACTTAAAACTCTATAATACATGTAAATGATTGTAATAAATAGAGCGGTAAAACACGTCTTTCTAAAAGCCAGCATATTATATAAATAGTGAAGAAAAGGCAAAAGCTTACAGCACCTGGTATTCCCAGGCGGTCTCCCATCCAAGTACTAACCAGGCCCGACGCTGCTTAGCTTCCGAGATCAGACGAGATCGGGCGCTCTCAGCGCGGTATGGCCATAAGCGAGGGCTGCGCCAAAAAGTGGGCTATTTAAAGATCAGCCTCCGTAAAAGCCAGCATATTATATAAATAGTGAAGAAAAGGCAAAAGCTTACAGCACCTGGTATTCCCAGGCGGTCTCCCATAAAAGTGTAACAATCGGCCTTATCAGCCGAGTTACAAGACTAAAATGGGGTCAGATTTAACTGTGAGAGATGACTAGTGGTTAAAAGAATGAGACATAAAAGAAAATTGGTTTAAATAGATTTGGTGTATTTACAAGGTTCACATAAAAGACTTTAAAACAACACGATAAAACTAGGTAAACTCTGTTAAAAGAATACAGTTCATTTGTCCATACCCTAAAAACAGGTAAACTCTGTTAAAAGAATACAGTTCATTTGTCCATACCCTAAAAACAGTCCAAGAACCCCAGTGTGTTGATAAGTCCAATGTGAGTGTCCACCAGTGTATATACAATCCACAGAAAGTGTAATCCAAAGTTTGCAGGTGGTGAATGGAAAGGTGAGCTCTAAAATTAGCAACTCCTCAATCCAACAGTTTGGTGACTGTCCTTTGTTTGTCATGCTGCTCTCTTATACAGTTGTACTTCCTGCTTCCTGTCATGTGTCTAGTCATATGACAGGCCAACCATCCATTTATTAAAGACACATACACTTAAAATGTTAAGAGTAATAAAATGGCCTAAAAAACATGTAAAACACTTAAAACTCTATAATACATGTAAATGATTGTAATAAATAGAGCGGTAAAACACGTCTTTCTAAAAGCCAGCATATTATATAAATAGTGAAGAAAAGGCAAAAGCTTACAGCACCTGGTATTCCCAGGCGGTCTCCCATCCAAGTACTAACCAGGCCCGACGCTGCTTAGCTTCCGAGATCAGACGAGATCGGGCGCTCTCAGCGCGGTATGGCCATAAGCGAGGGCTGCGCCAAAAAGTGGGCTATTTAAAGATCAGCCTCCGTAAAAGCCAGCATATTATATAAATAGTGAAGAAAAGGCAAAAGCTTACAGCACCTGGTATTCCCAGGCGGTCTCCCATAAAAGTGTAACAATCGGCCTTATCAGCCGAGTTACAAGACTAAAATGGGGTCAGATTTAACTGTGAGAGATGACTAGTGGTTAAAAGAATGAGACATAAAAGAAAATTGGTTTAAATAGATTTGGTGTATTTACAAGTTTCACATAAAAGACTTTAAAACAACACGATAAAACTAGGTAAACTCTGTTAAAAGAATACAGTTCATTTGACCATACCCTAAAAACAGGTAAACTCTGTTAAAAGAATACAGTTCATTTGTCCATACCCTAAAAACAGTCCAAGAACCCCAGTGTGTTGATAAGTCCAATGTGAGTGTCCACCAGTGTATATACAATCCACAGAAAGTGTAATCCAAAGTTTGCAGGTGGTGAATGGAAAGGTGAGCTCTAAAATTAGCAACTCCTCAATCCAACAGTTTGGTGACTGTCCTTTGTTTGTCATGCTGCTCTCTTATACAGTTGTACTTCCTGCTTCCTGTCATGTGTCTAGTCATATGACAGGCCAACCATCCATTTATTAAAGACACATACACTTAAAATGTTAAGAGTAATAAAATGGCCTAAAAAAACATGTAAAACACTTAAAACTCTATAATACATGTAAATGATTGTAATAAATAGAGCGGTAAAACACGTCTTTCTAAAAGCCAGCATATTATATAAATAGTGAAGAAAAGGCAAAAGCTTACAGCACCTGGTATTCCCAGGCGGTCTCCCATCCAAGTACTAACCAGGCCCGACGCTGCTTAGCTTCCGAGATCAGACGAGATCGGGCGCTCTCAGCGCGGTATGGCCATAAGCGAGGGCTGCTCCAAAAAGTGGGCTATTTAAAGATCAGCCTCCGTAAAAGCCAGCATATTATATAAATAGTGAAGAAAAGGCAAAAGCTTACAGCACCTGGTATTCCCAGGCGGTCTCCCATAAAAGTGTAACAATCGGCCTTATCAGCCGAGTTACTAGACTAAAATGGGGTCAGATTTAACTGTGAGAGATGACTAGTGGTTAAAAGAATGAGACATAAAAGAAAATTGGTTTAAATAGATTTGGTGTATTTACAAGGTTCACATAAAAGACTTTAAAACAACACGATAAAACTAGGTAAACTCTGTTAAAAGAATACAGTTCATTTGTCCATACCCTAAAAACAGGTAAACTCTGTTAAAAGAATACAGTTCATTTGTCCATACCCTAAAAACAGTCCAAGAACCCCAGTGTGTTGATAAGTCCAATGTGAGTGTCCACCAGTGTATATACAATCCACAGAAAGTGTAATCCAAAGTTTGCAGGTGGTGAATGGAAAGGTGAGCTCTAAAATTAGCAACTCCTCAATCCAACAGTTTGGTGACTGTCCTTTGTTTGTCATGCTGCTCTCTTATACAGTTGTACTTCCTGCTTCCTGTCATGTGTCTAGTCACATGACAGGCCAACCATCCATTTATTAAAGACACATACACTTAAAATGTTAAGAGTAATAAAATGGCCTAAAAAACATGTAAAACACTTAAAACTCTATAATACATGTAAATGATTGTAATAAATAGAGCGGTAAAACACGTCTTTCTAAAAGCCAGCATATTATATAAATAGTGAAGAAAAGGCAAAAGCTTACAGCACCTGGTATTCCCAGGCGGTCTCCCATCCAAGTACTAACCAGGCCCGACGCTGCTTAGCTTCCGAGATCAGACGAGATCGGGCGCTCTCAGCGCGGTATAGCCATAAGCGAGGGCTGCTCCAAAAAGTGGGCTATTTAAAGATCAGCCTCCGTAAAAGCCAGCATATTATATAAATATTGAAGAAAAGGCAAAAGCTTACAGCACCTGGTATTCCCAGGCGGTCTCCCATAAAAGTGTAACAATCGGCCTTATCAGCCGAGTTACAAGACTAAAATGGGGTCAGATTTAACTGTGAGAGATGACTAGTGGTTAAAAGAATGAGACATAAAAGAAAATTGGTTTAAATAGATTTGGTGTATTTACAAGGTTCACATAAAAGACTTTAAAACAACACGATAAAACTAGGTAAACTCTGTTAAAAGAATACAGTTCATTTGTCCATACCCTAAAAACAGGTCAACTCTGTTAAAAGAATACAGTTCATTTGTCCATACCCTAAAAACAGCCCAGCCAGCAATGACATGTGGGGCCCAGATGAGGGCTTCATGGGCGGCAAATGTGGGCCCCATTATGGGCTTGCACCCGGGATTTACATTGGGGCCAGTTGTGGAAGCCCAGACTTACTAAGTGGGACCTGTAAGGGTACTGCATGGGTCTTAATTGGGCAATTCATGCCAAACCCACTTGGGCCCCACCTGCACAAAGAGTGGGATTGCACCCGGGATCCACATGGGGGCCAGCCGTGGATGCCCAGATGGGTTTTAAGTGGGATCTGTAAGGGTCTTATGTGGGTCTTAACCGGGCAATACATGTCAGACCCATTTGGGGCCCACCAGTCTGTAGGGGTTTAAAGTGGGCTTGCACCCGGGATCCACATGGGGGCCAGCCGTGGATGCCCAGATGGGTTTTAAGTGGGATTTGTAAGGGTCTTGTGTGGGTCTTAACCGGGCAATACATGTCAGACCCCTTTGGGGCCCACCAGTCTGTAGGGGTTTAAAGTGGGCTTGCACCCGGGATCCACATGGGGGCCAGCCGTGGATGCCCAGGTGGGTTTTAAGTGGGATCTGTAAGGGTCTTATGTGGGTCTTAACCGGGCAATACATGTCAGACCCATTTGGGGCCCACCAGTCTGTAGGGGTTTAAAGTGGGCTTGCACCCGGAATCCACATGGGGGCTAGCCGTGGATGCCCAGATGGGTTTTAAGTGGGATCTGTAAGGGTCTTATGTGGGTCTTAACCGGGCAATACATGTCAGACCCATTTGGGGCCCACCAGTCTGTAGGGGTTATAAAGTGGGCTTGCACCTGGTATCCACATGGGGGCACGCCGTGGATGCCCAGGTGGGTTTTAAGTGGGATCTGTAAGGGTCTTATGTGGGTCTTAATCGGGCAATTCATGACAGACCCATTTGGGCCCCACCTGCCCAAAGGGGTTTAAAGTGGGTTTGCACCCGGGATCCACATGGGGGCCAGCCAACGCCCAGGAGGTCCAGGCCGCCCCAGACGCCCCCCCCGGGATGTGCCGGAATCCACGCCCTAGTCACACACCCGGACGCCCCGGCAGCACCCCCCCCCCCCCCCCCCAAATAATTACAAAAAAAAAAACTTCAATAAAGTGTCAAAGCATGCTCAAGGTGGACAATTAACATTTTTATTTAAAAGACAAAAAACAGTCTGCAATACAAAGTCTGTACAAATGCCATATAAAATTTACATTTTACATTTCAGCTATTTTTTAAGAAATACAGCACAATTAAATTAAAAGAACATGGGACAGTTTCATTAAAACGTTTAATTAAATACATGTTTACCTTAAAACTATTAGAAAATATTTCCTGATAATTCACTCACCCCCATGTAATCCAAGATGTTCATATCTTTCTTTCTTTAAAGGTGCAGTGTGTAGATTTTTTGCGGCATCTAGCAGTAAGGCTATGAATTGCAACCAACGGTTTAGTCCACCGCTCACCCCTCCCTTCACAGAAGCTACGGCAGCCGACACGGGATTAAGCTGTCATCGTTTTAGACAGCAAAGAATAATGAAGTTTCTTTTATAAATTAGGGAATTAGATTTACTTGATAATTCAATAAAACGATGTTATTGTGAATATTACTGTTACTTGTTCATCATTGTGTCAGTGTTTTTTCGCTTGAACAACAGTGATGAAACGCGATCTGTAGAGCAGTTTGTCCGTTCAGGGCTACTGTAGAAACATAATGTCGGCTTTCATGTGAGGGGACCCGCGGTGTATGTAGATATAAACTGATAATTCTAAGTTAATAAAAACATAATGGCTCATTACGTAAGGTCTTTATACACCCCTGAAAACATAGTTATCTATATTATATTGCATTTCTGTCTAGAGATAATCTTAAATATTACACATTGCACCTTTAAGTCGAAAAGAAAGTCAAGTTTTTGAGGAGTAGATTTCAGGATTTTTCTCCATATAGTGGACTTCAGTGGGATTAAGGTCAAGGATAAAGGTTTCAAAATTTCAATACAGCTTTCAAAGGGCTTTACAAGTTCCCAGTGACCCTTATTCCTTGGGTGGGATGATGTAGAGCCCTTTGAAGCTGCATTGACAATTAAATTTGGACCTTCAACCCCTTGGCTCCCATTTAAATATGGAGAAAAATCCTGGAATGTTTTCCCTCAAAAACCTTTTTGACAGAAAAAGAGACAGACACAAGCATCTTGAATGACACATGGGTGAGTAAATTATCAGCAGGAAATATTTGTGCCAGAATTGAACTAGTCCTTTAAAACTGAATAAATACAAAACCAATACATCTACAAAATTGTCAAGATTAACAATTTTATTAGTTTCAGATGTAAATTTAGATTATTGAATTTTTCATTACCAGTTATTTAGAGCTCCGAGATGAAATTTAACTGAAAATGCATTTCTATTTCATCCACATCATTTTATTTTAATCCACAATATTCTACTGACTCCCATGGGCTCCATAAAGTGGTGTCCAAAATTATTAGAACACTAGTATTTTTACCAGCTAAAAATGATTTTAATTCAGTCATGTCTATCTTTTGCTGTAGTGTTTCAATGGGTAATTTATTTTATATTTCTAAACATTAATTTTGCCATTAAATGTAATAATCTAGTAAGATTTTTGTTTGACAACAGCCAGTGCTCCAAACAGAGATCTGATCTTATCATCATCCATTCTGCACAGAACTGAGACAGATTAAATCTAGAAGAACTGTGGCAACGTCTCCAAGATGCTTCAAGAGACCCACCTGCAAACCTGAAAAACTATCCGCAAGTGCACCAAGTGCAAAAGCTGCTTTAAACACAAGATGATGGTCACACCAAATGTTGATTTAATTTAGTTAAAAGAAGTTAATTGATAAAGAAAACATTTATGACATTTTTATCAATGTTCTCATTTTACAGAATTTGTACACAAGTGCTTAAAACTTTTAACAGTACTGCTTTGCTGGTAGGTTTCTTTAAGCATCTTGGAGATGTTGCCACAGTTCTTCTGGATTTAAATGATGAGATTAGACCTCTGTGTCAAGCATTGTTTGTTTTCATACTTATTGTGTCACTGATTATTATAATTAATGGCAAAAAGAACGCTTGGAAATGTAAACTGATATTTCATACTGACACACTATAGCAAATGAAATAAATAAGTTTAAACCATTAGTTAAGGTAGTTTAAATACTAGTGTTCTAATAATTTTGGGCACCACTGTAGCTCTGATAATTAATGTAGTGTGAGAATAAGTATAACCAAAACATACAACAAAAGGTCCATGACTCTGCACCAGAAGTGACAGACACACCAGATAAAGAGCAGTCCTCCTCCAAATGGCCAGGAATCAGCTGAATCAGCTGGGGGTAAAAAACAAAACAAAAACAAATTTAAAACAAAAAACTGAAGAAAAATACTACAAACTTTCCTTTAAAAATAAATTAATGTTAGTGTGTCTTAATGTAAAATGAATACTTACTTCCTCTGAAGATCATGTAGTAGAAGATTTTCATTCCCAAAACTTCTGGATCATAAGGGGAAACACACACACAAGCAATCAATTAAATTAAAATTAATTTGTTTGATAAGACATTATCTACTTACTGACAGACATGGGCTTGCGAAAATGTACTCACCGGCTCCATACCAAATCTGCACAGCTGATCCAAAATCCTGGTTTACATCTAGTATTCTTCTCCATGGAGTCCAATGATCATGCTTTCACTCAGGTCCTCTCTCTGTCAGATGAGTTCACATAACAGTGTTCTTAGGTTACTCATTTTGAAGTTCTGTCACATTTTGTGAGTTTGATCTTAAAACTAGCATGGGTGCACGATATGACCATATTATTTCACAATAGTAATACATCATCACAGTATAGTTATTTATAATATTGTATTGCATTCAACATACGATCAAAGTAGTTACAAACAATAGGACTAATACAAAGGCAAGTTAAGTACATTTAATGATTTTCTCTTTAGTATTTTGTTGTTTGATTATAATTAAGACCGACTGGTAACGTTAAGCTTAATTATACTGTAACTTTAAGAAGAAAATGCACAGATCCAGTAACTGACGCCTAACCTGGTTTGTTAATCTTGAATCAAAACATTAGTGACTGTATTTAGGTCAATTACATCTTAAGTAAACTGTCTGTATTTGACTATTCAAGTGAGCTGCAGATTTCTTTCACTACATATGTTCGGCAAGACATAAATATAATGTTACCGCCTAGCCGCAGCTAACAGTATTAGTTAATACTAACAAAACACAGTAACACACACTGGTAGGATACTAAAATATGTAATCGCGATTAGTATATCACTTCAGTACCTTAATGTAACTAGTGTAACAGTCTATAGAACTTTATATAATAGTAAAAGGTACCTTTTGCAGTTTGCATGATCTTCAGCTGCTGGTAAAAGTCCATATTCGAGTTTGTTTGTTCTCAATCTTCATCCCACAACCAAAACTCGCTCAAAATATGAATTAAACAGTCAGACGTAAAATAATCCACGTGAAAGTCGTTGCTAGAAGAACGACCGAAACAGACTGCAACAGAAGCCGATCAGCATATTCAAATTTAACCGGGAAACGGCTCCCTACTAGTCATTGGCCAGAATAATCAAAGGCAGCGATAATCAAACGCTCATTGGCTGTCGCCAGTACCGTCATAGATTGCAATTAGAAAGCGCGTCAACTGAGCTATAGTGAATTCGCTATAGCTTTTTCAGCATTTAACAACTTGAATTATGCACTGCTTCCCACACTAAATTATCATCCTACTGTATATTCCACCAGAGAGGACTGCAAACGTATTGTCATTTGGACTACTGTGGTATTGCTTTTTGACACGACTAATGCAAATAAATTATACACTCATTCTTTATTGGTTATTTTTTTCTTTATAAAAAAAAAAAAAATTAAATGCATTTTTATTGCATGGTTACATGATTTGTGGATTTTAAGACTGATTTTCTATTTTATACATATTCTACTTTTTTAGAATTACAGAGTTTTAATGTAAAATACATCTAAATAAAAACTAATAAGATTTACTTTCAAATTACACCGTGTTCCAAATTATTATGCAAATTATATCTTTCTCCGATTTTCATAATTAGTCAATGCAAATGACAGTCAGTATAATTTTTTAAGTCATCAACCATAGGGCATAATTTGAATTTTATTGAAAAAAACTCCTAATGATAACAGTATTTATTTCAAAAATAAAAAACTGAAAATGCACTGTTCCAAATTATTATTCACAACAGAGTTAAAACATTTTATAGGTTGTAAAGAACTGAAAATTGGCATTTTCTGAATTTGCAGCATTAGGTGGTCATATTTACTGAAATCAAAAGCTATTTCAATCAAAAACATCCTAACAGGGCAAGTTACATCTTACCATAGGACCCCTTCTTTGATATCACTATCACAATTCTTGCATCCATTGAACTTGTGAGTTTTTGGAGAGTTTCTGATTGAATATGTTTGCAGGATGTCAGAATAGCCTCCCAGAGCTGCTGTTTTGATGTGAACTGCTTCTCAACCTAATAGATCTTTTGCTTGAGGATGCTCCAAAGGTTCTCAATCTGGTTGAGGTCAGGGGAGGATGGGGGCCACACAATGAGTTTCTCATTTTCATACTTTGCCGAGGTCATTTTCACACCTTCAGGGACCCTAAAGGAACCTACCAGCTCTCTCCCTATGATTCCGGCCCAAAACGCCACCTCTAACGTCGCAGCCTTGTTGGGACATGTTCCATCCACTACTCCATCCATCTGGACCATCCAAAGATGCACGACACTCATCAGTAAACAAGACTGTTTGAAAATTAGTCTTCATGTATGTCTGGGCCCACTGCAACCATTTCTGCTTGTGAGCATTAGTTAGGAGTGGCCGAATAGTAGGTTTATGCTCAACTGCAAGCCTCTGAAGGATCCTACACCTTGATGTTCGCGGGACTCCAGAGGCACCAGCAGCTTCAAATACCTGTTTTCTACTTTGTAATGGCATTTTAGCAGCTGCTCTCTTAATCTGATGAATTTGTCTGGCAGAAACCTTCCTCATTCTGCCTTTTCCTGAACAAACCAGTCTGTGCTCTGAATCAGCCACAAATCTGCACAGTACAATGATCACACTTAAGTTTTTGTGAAATATCTAATGTTTTCATACCTTGTCCAAGGCATTGTACTATTTGACACTTTTCGGCAGCAGAGAGTTCTTTTTTCTTTCCCCATGTTGCTTGAAACCTGTGACCTGCTTAATAATGTGGAACATCCTTCTTAAGTAATTTTCCTTTAATTGTGCTCATTTGGCAAACTATTTATCACAGGTGTCTGAGATTCATTTCAGTGACCCAAAGAGCCATGAGACACAATACCATCCATGAGTTTAATTGAAAAACTATTTTTTTTTTATGTTTATGACACTTATATCCAATTTGCATAATAATTTGGAACACAGTGTACAAAAAGAACATTAAATTGTTAGTATAGACATAAACCTTAATGAGCTACATTATTTAATTACAGATTGTTTTTGTAATTTTATGTCAATGTGTAAGTAATTTAAGAAAACAGAAAAAATACTGCAAAAAAAAAAAAAAAAGAATTCCTGTAATTTGTCATTAATGGAATAATACTTAAAATAATAGTTAAGTTGTTAATTTACAGATATTGTTTGTAATTTTACAAAGTTTTTAACAATTTAAAATAACACAAAAAAATACTGTAAAAGTAATTTTCCTGTATAAAAAAGAAAAAAAATGTAATTTGCCTTTAATGATATAGGACCTAAAATAACAGTCAAGTTTACAGATATTGTTAGTAATTAGTGGTGGGCATAGATAATTTTTTTTAAATCTAGATTAATCTCACTGTAATTTTGAAATTAATCTAGATTAATCTAGATAAAAATGGCTAATTTGAATTCTGCTGAAGGCTATCCGAATATGTGTGCTACCCAAATAAAGACAAAGACAAAGACTAAAAGGTAGTCTTTGAGAATGGGTTTCTCAAGCCAGGTGGCACATTAGACCAGGCACTCATCTCCTGTTTCCAAAATGCATCACAAACTGCTTGACAATTGCATTTACAACATAATTAACTATACAAACTTGTGTAACCAAGTACTTCTGCGCAAAAGGCTGCACGACGTGCGCGTTCCCCTTAAATACACAGACGCGTGCGGGCATGGATATCTGTGTGCATAGTCTTCGATTAAACTGCGTTGCTTTTAGAAGCGTCAATTCAGTTGTTGCATATAGTTTAATGTCTTTATTTTGGGATTATCAAAGTAAATTATAACTCAAACTTGAGATTTTACTGGGGCACGTGCAGGGTCTAGCAACGCACCTGCCCTGAAGCAAACCCGGCGGCTTCATAGGTGCATCCATGTTTGCACGTCTTGTTTGATGTGGTCATTTCACACTCACAGTAGGCATACACACAGGTTGAAGACTCGTTCTCACCTCCTACAGTGGCTAAGTATACGTCATCCACACTAAAATATCAAGGTGAAAGTCATCATATCTTGCGTAGTTTAGACCCAGTTCCCAACCCAACTTTGAGAATAGATTAAAGGCGATATTCTTTTTATCGCCTGATAAGAGTCTCACGTTAACGCAGCACGTTAACGCCAATAACGGCCCACCACTATTAGTAATATTACTAAGTTATGAATGTAATTTGAAATCACAGAAAACTACTGTAAAAAAGTTATTTTCTGTAAAATTAGTAAATTAGTAAAATTGCAGTTCAAACCAAACTTAGCTTATAAACATGCCATTCAAGACCCATATATGTGTTCCCAGATCAAACCTATGCCCACTTGGCCCATAAATATGCCATTCAAGACCCATATATGCGTTCCCAGATCAAATCCATGCCCACTTGGCCCATAAATATGTCATGCAGGACCCATATATGTATTCCCAGTTCAAACCCATGTCCACTTGGCCCATAAATATGTCATGCAGGACCCATATATGTATTCCCAGATCAAACCCATGCCCACTTGGCCCATAAATATGTCATACAGGACCCATATGTGTATTCCCAGATCAAACCCATGCCCACTTGGCCCATAAATATGTCATGCAGGACCCATATATGTATTCCCAGTTCAAACCCATGCCCACTTGGCCCATAAATATGTCATGCAGGACCCATATATGTATTCCCAGTTCAAACCCATGTCCACTTGGCCCATAAATATGTCATGCAGGACCCATATATGTATTCCCAGATCAAACCCATGCCCACTTGGCCCATAAATATGTCATGCAGGACCCATATATGTATTCCCAGATCAAACCCATGCCCACTTGGCCCATAAATATGTCATGCAGGACCCATATATGTATTCCCAGTTCAAACCCATGCCCACTTGGCCCATAAATATGTCATGCAGGACCCATATTTGTGTTCCCATTTTAAACCCATGCCCACTTGGCCTATAAAAATTCTATGCAGGACCCATATGTGCATTCCCAGTTCAAACCTATGCCCACTTGGCCCATAAAAATGCCATTCAAGACCCATATATGCGTTCCCAGATCAAACCCATGCCCACTTGGCCCATAAATATGCCATTCAAGACCCATATATGCGTTCCCAAATCAAACCCATGCCCACTTGGCCCATAAATATGTCATGCAGGACCCATATTTGTGTTCCCAGTTCAAACCCATGCCCACTTGGCCTATAAAAATTCTATGCAAGACCCATATGTGCATTCCCAGTTCAAACCCATGCCCACTTGGCCCATAAATATGCCATGCAGGACCCATATATGCATTCCCAGATCAAACCCATGCCCACTTGGCCCATAAATATGCCATGCAGGACCCATATATGCATTCCCAGATCAAACCCATGCCCACTTGGTCCATAAATATGCCATGCAGGACCCATATATGCATTCCCAGTTCAAACCCATGCCCACTTGGCCCATAAATATGTCATGCAGGACCCATATTTGTGTTCCCATTTTAAACCCATGCCCACTTGGCCTATAAAAATTCTATGCAGGACCCATATGTGCATTCCCAGTTCAAACCCATGCCCACTTGGCCCATAAATATGCCATTCAAGACCCATATATGCGTTCCCA
>NW_027394288.1:295000-297500 GCF_049309525.1 Garra rufa
GACGAGATCGGGCGCTCTCAGCGCGGTATGGCCATAAGCGAGGGCTGCTCCAAAAAGTGGGCTATTTAAAGATCAGCCTCCGTAAAAGCCAGCATATTATATAAATAGTGAAGAAAAGGCAAAAGCTTACAGCACCTGGTATTCCCAGGCGGTCTCCCATAAAAGTGTAACAATCGGCCTTATCAGCCGAGTTACAAGACTAAAATGGGGTCAGATTTAACTGTGAGAGATGACTAGTGGTTAAAAGAATGAGACATAAAAGAAAATTGGTTTAAATAGATTTGGTGTATTTACAAGGTTCACATAAAAGACTTTAAAACAACACGATAAAACTAGGTAAACTCTGTTAAAAGAATACAGTTCATTTGTCCATACCCTAAAAACAGGTAAACTCTGTTAAAAGAATACAGTTCATTTGTCCATACCCTAAAAACAGTCCAAGAACCCCAGTGTGTTGATAAGTCCAATGTGAGTGTCCACCAGTGTATATACAATCCACAGAAAGTGTAATCCAAAGTTTGCAGGTGGTGAATGGAAAGGTGAGCTCTAAAATTAGCAACTCCTCAATCCAACAGTTTGGTGACTGTCCTTTGTTTGTCATGCTGCTCTCTTATACAGTTGTACTTCCTGCTTCCTGTCATGTGTCTAGTCACATGACAGGCCAACCATCCATTTATTAAAGACACATACACTTAAAATGTTAAGAGTAATAAAATGGCCTAAAAAACATGTAAAACACTTAAAACTCTATAATACATGTAAATGATTGTAATAAATAGAGCGGTAAAACAAGTCTTTCTAAAAGCCAGCATATTATATAAATAGTGAAGAAAAGGCAAAAGCTTACAGCACCTGGTATTCCCAGGCGGTCTCCCATCCAAGTACTAACCAGGCCCGACGCTGCTTAGCTTCCGAGATCAGACGAGATCGGGCGCTCTCAGCGCGGTATGGCCATAAGCGAGGACTGCTCCAAAAAGTGGGCTATTTAACCCTTAAAGACCTAGAACATTTTTGGGGCACCTGAGGCACCTGTATATTTCTTTGTTTTTTCAGACCTATTCTAGCAGTCAGCATCAATTGTCATATATCATTATAAACATAAGAACTTGAACTTTATGTCTAGCTAATTTAAAATTACAAATTTCCTTTTGTTTTCTCTAAAAATTAGTGAATTTCCAGAATTTTAGGAAAAAACGCTACCAACAATTGGGTGTTTTTTACTGTGTACTCAAACAAAAACTCCTGAAGTTTAGATTTTTTTCTTTAAAAATTTGTATTTAGGTGTTTTACACTTCCAAATAAAATTTTGTCTATATATAACATTCCCCAAGCAAGTTATAGCCAATTATTACAATATTATTTAGGTGCTTTTCAGTGAAAAACAGGCCATTTCGTTTATTGACAATATAGATCTGTCCAAAAACGTTTCAGGAGTAAAGTCATTGCAGAAACAGTGTTAAATAATAGCAAAACACAGTAAAAAATAATTTACTATTTCATAAATATATTCTTAATCCAAAAAATGAACAATAAACACAAATAGTGTAGAAAGTAGCACAAGAAAAAATGCACAAACTGTCTTGTGCAACAAAAAAATAAATAAACAATCCAAATTATTCACAAACTACACACAAAATGAGAGAGAAATATACAGAGTGCAACCGAAAAAATAGTACAAATAATCTTTAAAAACTATATAATAATTAGTTACATAATATAACAACCAAATAGATGGATCTGCTGGCTGTAGTCTGCGTCGGAATCTATTTTACCGGGACATCGCCTAGTGACCGAAAACCCACATTCCAGTGCTTTATCCGATATCTACTGTTGTTTCATCCTTGTTTTTGGTTTGTTTTATGTCAAAGGGCTCTGTCGTGAGTATTTCTGTACATTTTCAAAGAATGCTGTCATGCAAATGTGTTATTTTGCGTTTGTTTTCATGCACGCAAGACGCACTTTGCTTTCACTTTGCGTCTGTTCAGATCTGCAAAGAAACATACTAATCGGTGGTTCAAAAGACCAAAACCTATGTTTATTGGTTGAATAGATGACAGTTTGAACCAATCGGGGCACAGGGGTGGGACTAAGCATCAACAATCGTTCCTGTTTGGCTCAGAGGACCAAAACGTGTTGATTTCATCTGACGAATCAATGCTGAGGAAATGTGATGACGTAATCACGCTTACTACGGAGCCTCTGAATATCCAAATGAGACAAATGCGATATCACTGAAAAGAGCAGACTCTGTACTTTACGAGACTTTTTAAAGCATTCAAATTGGATTAGCGGTTCAAAAGTTATTAAACATTTAAGACCAATAGTTATTTTTAGCCGCCGGCGGCTGTCTCGGTCTTTGAGGGTTAAAGATCAGCCTCCGTAAAAGCCAGCATATTATATAAATAGTGAAGAAAAGGCAAAAGCTTACAGCACCTGGTATTCCCAGGCGGTCTCCCATAAAAGTGTAACAATCGGCCTTATCAGCCGAGTTACAAGACTA
>NW_027394288.1:302500-305000 GCF_049309525.1 Garra rufa
GAGATCAGACGAGATCGGGCGCTCTCAGCGCGGTATGGCCATAAGCGAGGACTGCTCCAAAAAGTGGGCTATTTAACCCTTAAAGACCTAGAACATTTTTGGGGCACCTGAGGCACCTGTATATTTCTTTGTTTTTTCAGACCTATTCTAGCAGTCAGCATCAATTGTCATATATCATTATAAACATAAGAACTTGAACTTTATGTCTAGCTAATTTAAAATTACAAATTTCCTTTTGTTTTCTCTAAAAATTAGTGAATTTCCAGAATTTTAGGAAAAAACGCTACCAACAATTGGGTGTTTTTTACTGTGTACTCAAACAAAAACTCCTGAAGTTTAGATTTTTTTCTTTAAAAATTTGTATTTAGGTGTTTTACACTTCCAAATAAAATTTTGTCTATATATAACATTCCCCAAGCAAGTTATAGCCAATTATTACAATATTATTTAGGTGCTTTTCAGTGAAAAACAGGCCATTTCGTTTATTGACAATATAGATCTGTCCAAAAACGTTTCAGGAGTAAAGTCATTGCAGAAACAGTGTTAAATAATAGCAAAACACAGTAAAAAATAATTTACTATTTCATAAATATATTCTTAATCCAAAAAATGAACAATAAACACAAATAGTGTAGAAAGTAGCACAAGAAAAAATGCACAAACTGTCTTGTGCAACAAAAAAATAAATAAACAATCCAAATTATTCACAAACTACACACAAAATGAGAGAGAAATATACAGAGTGCAACCGAAAAAATAGTACAAATAATCTTTAAAAACTATATAATAATTAGTTACATAATATAACAACCAAATAGATGGATCTGCTGGCTGTAGTCTGCGTCGGAATCTATTTTACCGGGACATCGCCTAGTGACCGAAAACCCACATTCCAGTGCTTTATCCGATATCTACTGTTGTTTCATCCTTGTTTTTGGTTTGTTTTATGTCAAAGGGCTCTGTCGTGAGTATTTCTGTACATTTTCAAAGAATGCTGTCATGCAAATGTGTTATTTTGCGTTTGTTTTCATGCACGCAAGACGCACTTTGCTTTCACTTTGCGTCTGTTCAGATCTGCAAAGAAACATACTAATCGGTGGTTCAAAAGACCAAAACCTATGTTTATTGGTTGAATAGATGACAGTTTGAACCAATCGGGGCACAGGGGTGGGACTAAGCATCAACAATCGTTCCTGTTTGGCTCAGAGGACCAAAACGTGTTGATTTCATCTGACGAATCAATGCTGAGGAAATGTGATGACGTAATCACGCTTACTACGGAGCCTCTGAATATCCAAATGAGACAAATGCGATATCACTGAAAAGAGCAGACTCTGTACTTTACGAGACTTTTTAAAGCATTCAAATTGGATTAGCGGTTCAAAAGTTATTAAACATTTAAGACCAATAGTTATTTTTAGCCGCCGGCGGCTGTCTCGGTCTTTGAGGGTTAAAGATCAGCCTCCGTAAAAGCCAGCATATTATATAAATAGTGAAGAAAAGGCAAAAGCTTACAGCACCTGGTATTCCCAGGCGGTCTCCCATAAAAGTGTAACAATCGGCCTTATCAGCCGAGTTACAAGACTAAAATGGGGTCAGATTTAACTGTGAGAGATGACTAGTGGTTAAAAGAATGAGACATAAAAGAAAATTGGTTTAAATAGATTTGGTGTATTTACAAGGTTCACATAAAAGACTTTAAAACAACACGATAAAACTAGGTAAACTCTGTTAAAAGAATACAGTTCATTTGTCCATACCCTAAAAACAGGTAAACTCTGTTAAAAGAATACAGTTCATTTGTCCATACCCTAAAAACAGTCCAAGAACCCCAGTGTGTTGATAAGTCCAATGTGAGTGTCCACCAGTGTATATACAATCCACAGAAAGTGTAATCCAAAGTTTGCAGGTGGTGAATGGAAAGGTGAGCTCTAAAATTAGCAACTCCTCAATCCAACAGTTTGGTGACTGTCCTTTGTTTGTCATGCTGCTCTCTTATACAGTTGTACTTCCTGCTTCCTGTCATGTGTCTAGTCACATGACAGGCCAACCATCCATTTATTAAAGACACATACACTTAAAATGTTAAGAGTAATAAAATGGCCTAAAAAACATGTAAAACACTTAAAACTCTATAATACATGTAAATGATTGTAATAAATAGAGCGGTAAAACAAGTCTTTCTAAAAGCCAGCATATTATATAAATAGTGAAGAAAAGGCAAAAGCTTACAGCACCTGGTATTCCCAGGCGGTCTCCCATCCAAGTACTAACCAGGCCCGACGCTGCTTAGCTTCCGAGATCAGACGAGATCGGGTGCTCCTCAATCCAACAGTTTGGTGACTGTCCTTTGTTTGTCATGCTGCTCTCTTATACAGTTGTACTTCCTGCTTCCTGTCATGTGTCTAGTCACATGACAGGCCAACCATCCATTTATTAAAGACACATACACTTAAAATGTTAAGAGTAATAAAATGGCCTAAAAAACATGTAAAACACT
>NW_027394288.1:315000-345000 GCF_049309525.1 Garra rufa
GTGAGTGTCCACCAGTGTATATACAATCCACAGAAAGTGTAATCCAAAGTTTGCAGGTGGTGAATGGAAAGGTGAGCTCTAAAATTAGCAACTCCTCAATCCAACAGTTTGGTGACTGTCCTTTGTTTGTCATGCTGCTCTCTTATACAGTTGTACTTCCTGCTTCCTGTCATGTGTCTAGTCATATGACAGGCCAACCATCCATTTATTAAAGACACATACACTTAAAATGTTAAGAGTAATAAAATGGCCTAAAAAACATGTAAAACACTTAAAACTCTATAATACATGTAAATGATTGTAATAAATAGAGCGGTAAAACACGTCTTTCTAAAAGCCAGCATATTATATAAATAGTGAAGAAAAGGCAAAAGCTTACAGCACCTGGTATTCCCAGGCGGTCTCCCATCCAAGTACTAACCAGGCCCGACGCTGCTTAGCTTCCGAGATCAGACGAGATCGGGCGCTCTCAGCGCGGTATGGCCATAAGCGAGGGCTGCTCCAAAAAGTGGGCTATTTAAAGATCAGCCTCCGTAAAAGCCAGCATATTATATAAATAGTGAAGAAAAGGCAAAAGCTTACAGCACCTGGTATTCCCAGGCGGTCTCCCATAAAAGTGTAACAATCGGCCTTATCAGCCGAGTTACAAGACTAAAATGGGGTCAGATTTAACTGTGAGAGATGACTAGTGGTTAAAAGAATGAGACATAAAAGAAAATTGGTTTAAATAGATTTGGTGTATTTACAAGGTTCACATAAAAGACTTTAAAACAACACGATAAAACTAGGTAAACTCTGTTAAAAGAATACAGTTCATTTGTCCATACCCTAAAAACAGGTAAACTCTGTTAAAAGAATACAGTTCATTTGTCCATACCCTAAAAACAGTCCAAGAACCCCAGTGTGTTGATAAGTCCAATGTGAGTGTCCACCAGTGTATATACAATCCACAGAAAGTGTAATCCAAAGTTTGCAGGTGGTGAATGGAATGGTGAGCTCTAAAATTAGCAACTCCTCAATCCAACAGTTTGGTGACTGTCCTTTGTTTGTCATGCTGCTCTCTTATACAGTTGTACTTCCTGCTTCCTGTCATGTGTCTAGTCACATGACAGGCCAACCATCCATTTATTAAAGACACATACACTTAAAATGTTAAGAGTAATAAAATGGCCTAAAAAACATGTAAAACACTTAAAACTCTATAATACATGTAAATGATTGTAATAAATAGAGCGGTAAAACACGTCTTTCTAAAAGCCAGCATATTATATAAATAGTGAAGAAAAGGCAAAAGCTTACAGCACCTGGTATTCCCAGGCGGTCTCCCATCCAAGTACTAACCAGGCCCGACGCTGCTTAGCTTCCGAGATCAGACGAGATCGGGCGCTCTCAGCGCGGTATGGCCATAAGCAAGGGCTGCTCCAAAAAGTGGGCTATTTAAAGATCAGCCTCCGTAAAAGCCAGCATATTATATAAATAGTGAAGAAAAGGCAAAAGCTTACAGCACCTGGTATTCCCAGGCGGTCTCCCATCCAAGTACTAACCAGGCCCGACGCTGCTTAGCTTCCGAGATCAGACGAGATCGGGCGCTCTTTTTTTTTTTTTTTTTTTTTTTTATTAAAGAAATTTCATAATACAAATTTTCCAATGTGTGCTTCACATTAGAAGTCTCACGACATAAAATAAATAAACATGAAAAAATACATCACATTATCATCAACAAAGCAAAAGGAACACATTAAACATAAGATGAATTTTCAACCAATAGAAACATCAACAATACAATATAGTTGTCCACACAAAGACGAAAGAAAAGAAAAAAAAATTAAAAATAAGATAAAATATAATCTACTCATCTCGTATTTTTTGTTTAAAATCATGCCTTTTATACTTAAGATTTAGAAAGCTCTTTCTCTTCCTGGCAATTTGCACATGAAATTCTCTAAAACATTACAAACTGTTGGTGTAAAAACATCATAAAAAGCTTTCAGCATATTTTCACTTTTAAAATACACATATAATTGTTCTACATATACTTCTATTTTCCTTTTAAAAACAGTCCAAACCTCTAACACCATTTTTTCTTTTTTGGCCACAATTCTTCTTTCCCAAATTGCGCTTTTCATTAACATTATACACAGATTTATAAACTTTTTGTGTTGACCCTTCTTTTCCCAACCAAACATCACTACTCTTTTCCATTCCATTACACTTTCATCCCAACCTTCGCTCACATCTTTAATTAAACATTTACATTTCCTTAGAAAATCCTCCAATTCTTTACAATATAAAAACAAATGTAAAATCCCCTCTTCTTTTTCATGACACACTTTACACATTGGATTTTGTTCCATTCCCACCTTGTTTAAAACAGACTCAGTAAAAACCGCTTTATGCCTTATAAAATATTCCAAACATCCTAACTTTGTTTCAACACACCTCCCCCTCATGTTTCTCCATATACATTCTTCTTTTAGATCCTTGAATTTTTCCACCCAGTACTTATTTACAATCGGCTCTTTAAAAACACCATCTCTAAAAACACAATAAAACATTTTTACAGTACATTCTTTAAAATCATACATTTTTCCCCCCAGTTTCACAAAAATATTTCCCTCTGTTTGCTCTCCTTCCATACTCTCTATTCTTTTAATCCACTCTTTGGGTATTGCATTTTTAATAATTTCATATTTATTTGTTATTTCTTGTTTACTGTATTCTTCTTTTGCTTCCTCCATCGCATCCACAATATATTGTATCGGTAAAAAACCCTCTTTAAATTCATACAAAACATCTCTCACTCTTGTTATCCCCACATCCATCCATTTTTTAAAAAATATTGCTTTCTCTTGTTTTAAAATGTTGTTATTTAAGAACAGAGGTTGATTTAAAATGTTTTCTCTTCCATGCGGATTGTACTCGATTTTCGTTAAAAAATTCCCCCAGGCACTAAAAATTTCTCTATAAAATTCGGGTAATCCTTCCGTCATCCAAATTTTTGTTTTCATCCATAATATTCCGTCCCCCATGTTAAAATCCCCACATTTGTTTAAAAAGTATTTCATTGTTTTTTTCCACTCAGTTTTGTTATCTTGTTGCAGGTATTTCTTAACAATTTTTACTCTCAACGCATTTTTTCGCTGTTCCACATCATTAAACCTAAGCCCCCCTTCTCTATCGCCCCTAAAATCGTATTATGTGCAATCCTTGCTGGTTTCCCCTCCCATAAAAAGTCAAGAAAACATTTCTTCAACCTCCGTTCTGTCCATAAAGGTATTTCAGAAACATATAAAACATACCAAAGTTTAGAAACCATTAAAACATTCAATATTAAAACCTTCCCCTTCAAGTTTAAAGTTCTCAATTTCCAAAAATTTAATCTTCTCTCTATATCTGTTACTAGTTGCTCCCACATTTCATCTCTTACTTTCCTCTCATTCTTTCCCATTACAACTCCTAAAATCCTCATTTCTTCCACTTCCTTAAAATTAAAACAATCCATTAAAACCATAGCTTTACCAAATCTCATATATACCGTTTTCTCCTCATTTACTTTACTTCCAGACCCACTACAATATTCTTTTACCAACTTCATAACTTCTTTAACACTCTCTTTTCCCTTTACAATTATTGTTGTGTCATCAGCATATTGAAAAACTTCCCCCTCAGCCTTATTTCCCTCAATTTCTATCCCTATTATTCTTTCATTCTGTTTTATAGCCAGTCCCAAGGGTTCAGAAACAAGTGAGTACAATAATGCTGAGAGTGGACAACCCTGTCTTATTGACCTTGTTATTTTAAAACACTCTGTTAAAAACCCATTACATTTTATCTTTGTTAGTGCACCCTTATATAAAATCTCAATCCATTTAATAAAATTTTCCCCGAACCCAAAACTCCTTAAAACCTCAAATAAATACCCGTGCTCAACCCTATCAAAAGCTTTTTCAAAATCCAAACTAATTATATATCCTTCTTCATTTTTTTCTTTCATGTACCATATCGTGTCCCTTATACTCATTGTTATGTCGGCTATATCTCTTCCTTTGACTCCATATGCTTGGTTTGTTTTAATTATACTTGGCATTACTTCCTTTAATCTGTTTGCTAAAACCTTCGCTAAAATCTTAAGATCTGTATTCAACATCGTGATTGGTCTGTAGTTTTTTAGATCTACTTTTTCTCCTTTCCTTTTATATATCAATTTCATTAACCCCATCCTTGTTCTTTCATTAATCTCTTCCTTTTCAAAAATTTCTTTAAAAACCTCATTTAAAATCTTTGTTAAAACTTCTTTAAAACAAACATAAAATTCAGTTCCCAAACCATCTATTCCTGGACTTTTCTTTTTATTCAGTTGATTTATTGCTCTTTCAATCTCGTCTTCCCTGATTTCTTGGTCACATTCTTTTTTATGTTCCTCACTGACTTTTGCTTTTATCTGATTCAACAGTTCCTTTTTTTCCTCCTCTTCCACCCCCCTTGCACTAAACAGATCCTCATAAAAATTCTTTATTTCTTTTAAAATCTTTTCATTCCCTTCTACAATTTCCCCATTTTCCCCTCTTATTTCTTTTATCGTTTCAGCTTTCCCTCTCTTTTTTTCCAGATCAAAAAAGAACTTTGTACATTTTTCTCCCTCCACCACATATTTTGCTTTGCTTCTTAACCTCGCCCCCTCATATTCCTTTTCTTCTATTTCTTTCAGTTTCCCCTCCATTTCCTTTATCTTTTGTATGTCTTGAAATTCTTTATTCAGTTCCATTTCCAAACTTTCCTTTATTCCTCTTTCTTTGAATCTTTTGCATTTCTGAATAACACTACAATACCTGATTGAGAATATTTTGATTAAAAACTTTACACTCTCCCACCATATTCTCTTATCCTCTTCATACATTCCATTTTCCTTTTCTTTTTCTATAATTTCTTTCACTTTTAAAACATAATCTTCATTCTTTAAAATCTGTGTATTTAAAATCCATACTCCCGGACCTCTTTGCATTTGACTCCAGTCCAACTTAACCCCCTGGGGTCCAAACACGCGTATACGCGTTTTGTGGCAGTTTCCCAAAAGGAACTTCAATTACTCGGTCATTTCTGATTGTACAGATAAAAGCAGTACATCAATCGAATCTGTAAAGGGTCTACTTTTATTTGTATATACTCACAAAACCAAAAAAATATTGTGATTTTACAAAATAAAGAAAACAAAAAGGGTGTGCTGTCTGCCGCGTTGATCTCCGTGATCTTCATTCAGAAACGCGTCATTAAAATAGACTATAACTCAGCCAATACACAACACAGAGACATGAGCAATATATCTAGAGGAAGCTTGATATCTATACTTTCAAATAAAGTAATGTTTATTGAAATCAAATATTCTGTGATAAAGTAATCCGTATGAAACCAACACGATGTCCAGTCTCTCTTGTCTGCTTCATTAGTTTTAATTAGATCACGCCCAAGAGCGATTCCAGTCTTTCATATTCAAATCGTCCACGTGAGGGCGCCGCGCCAAAAGTAGACGCCCACATCACAGTAAACAAAGGAGAAAGCAGTTTCTTTTCTTTCAAGTTAGTCCTTTTTGGAAGAAGACGGGCTGTCAGGAATAAAACTTACTTCAGAAGATGAACATTAAATGAGACATGGCTTGAACCAGCAGATGAGATATTTACACAAGTAAGTTTTTTTCTTTTATATTTGTAAGTTGTTACTGTGACAGAATGTGCACACATTTTACCAGTTAAGACTTTTTGCCAACTGTATTTCCTGACTACAGCAAGTGAAACATTATAAAGTATGTTTCATTTCACTGCATCTAAATGTCTCATGATGACAGGATGTTTCAACTTTGGTCGAAAAACGCGCTGGCGCATTTGAGGCACGCTTTTGTAATAACTCCGAAAAGAATGTAAAATTCTCCGTCAGTTTTGATCGTACAAATACAACCAATACATCATTCTAAACTGTAGAGGGTATATTTTTATTTGTATACACTGTGCTTTTATGAAAACAAGAAAACAGTCAGGGCACGCGCTCTGCCTTCACTGTCTGTTATATCTTTTCACAGACACATAAATGAAACTAACGTGCATGAAACCTAAATCTAAGTGATTACGTGCCTCACAGACATAATGCATTTACTTGTAGAAAGCTTGAAATGTTTACTTTTACATAAACCAATTCAAATAAAAAACTACTATTCTCTTTTTAAGTAATCTGTATGAAAGGTAGAAGATGTATGGTTTCTCCTGTATCACTTCATTACAAACCTTACACCTGTATTTATCTCACACTGTTTTATTTGCACCTAACTGTTGTACGCCTATGCTATACACTACCAGTCAAAGGTACTTTTTTAAAGAAAAATAATTATCTAATTTTGTGAAATAGGTTTACTATGTAAAAAAAACTGCTCACTTTAAAAAAAAAACTTTTAATAATAAAAAGTTTGGCTGGTAGTGTATGTGTTTTCTCCATGTTAGCTCTGTCTTTGTCAGATCAGTGTGTTGCTCACATCTACTTGTTTTCTTTGCAGTTTCTGCTGTTCCCCGTTTTCCTGTGTTCAAGTTTCCTGCAAGTGATTTGGATATTGCACCCTCGACATCTTGACTTCTGTGTTTATTACTTTTGTTCCTAATAAAAAGTTTAACTGCACTCACAAGTGAAAGACAAGTTATTTTGTGTGATAGTTAAATATATTCAAAATACGCTTCAAACTAAATATATATGTATTTTGTCCTTTCATTTTTCCTTTATTCTTTCTGTTGTTTCCTCTCAGTCAACATCCGACTGAATGGCTCATTATGCGGCTCATTATGCAGGTCTTTGTCTTCTCAGGTGTAAATCACAGCATTATTCATGATCATTCACGCCTTCTCGCATACAGCCACTCTAAACAAAAAGTGTCTTCAAAAATTTAAATCTATATACTGTTTTGTGAAAACAAGTGAACTAGATGATTTTCACATCATTTGGTAGAAAAAAACCAAGCCTACCACATCCAATTCTCGAAAGTCCCGAGAATAAATATTCTGTATGTGTTAGATGACCTTATTTCAGTGACTTCAAAAATTTAGTTTTTCAAAATGCACGCATAAACATTGTTTTCTCAAAAACTTAAAAGTGTACATTCATGTTGCTTACATATTTTTGTAGTCCAATTTGTGCTAAATACAATGTATTTAGATTTAGGATATTAATATGTTTTTAACATACTGAAAAAAGCACAAATGTCAAGGCATGTCAAAACTTCTTCAGGGCCCCAAAACACCCCCGGGCCCCAGAGGGTTAAAAGATAAAATCTTATGATCGCTAAAACTTGTTTCTTTGTACTTAATATTTTCTATAAAATTCTCCACATTTCTTGTACATAAAACATAGTCAATTCTAGTTTGGCATACAAACTGCCCTACTATTTGTCTTCTCGAAAATTCTTTTTTCTTTTCATTTCTTTCTCTCCACACATCTATCATATTATTTTCATCCATTAATGCTTTTAATTCTTTTCTTCCTGTATCTGTTTTAAAAACCATTCCTTCAGCCATATCCTGTTTACTAAAAACTGTGTTAAAATCCCCCATCATAATTATTTCTTTATACTTCTTTACAATGTTTCTTAAAACATTAAAAAAACTCTTTCTTTTCCTTATCTTCCACTGGTGCATGTACATTTACTAAAATCAAATCTCTTCCTTCATATTTTGTCTCAACTACCAAACATTTCCCCATCTTGTCCTTATACACACTTTTACTCACTTTAAAAACATCGTCCTTCATTAAAAAAGCCACACCTCTCCCAGCCCGCCCATCTCCATTATTATATAAAATACCTCCATCCCATCTCTTTTTATAATCATTCATCACATTTTCTCTCCAGTTTGTTTCTTGTAATGCAACAATGTCTTCCCTTTTACATTTTTCTTTTACTTTTTCAAACTTCCTCATGTCCATCAGACCCCTTGCATTAAAAGCAACACAACTTAAAACCATTAAAAGTAAATAAAAAAAATATATAAAAATCATTATTCATCATTTTCTCCCTCCAGGACCCTTAGCACATCAAATCTGTTAGTCTCTGTCATAATCTTTTTTCTTGCACTTTCCAAATTTGGTTTTACCTTCAGTGCTCTCCTTCTTATTTGTCCTTTCCCTCCTCTGTCTTTGTCCATTTTGTCCATCTTTATTCCCTCTTCATTGTCCGTTTCTTTAACTTGATCCAACCTTCCTTGTCCATCTCTCTCCACATCACCCAGAAAAGTATTAAAACTGTCTGACATCTCCATCTCTGTCCATTGAGTGTCCTGCTCCACTGTTTGTTCGTTATTATTAATGTTGTCTTCTCTTCTTTCTCCTTCCTCTCTGCAGCTCGGTCCTCCTTCCGTTTCTTTTTGTTGTAGTCCTTCCTCCTCGTTGTTTCCTTCATGCACCTGTCTGCCCACCTGTTCTTCCCTTCCTCCTTCCTCTCCCTCCATCCAACATTCACATTTATTTAAAACTTCCTGACACCCCGGGCACCTGACAGCATTGCAATCTCGTGCAAAATGTCCCCTCTCCTCACATTTGTAGCACACAAAATTTGGGCATTCTATTAGCAGGTGATCCGGGCTCATGCACAGCCTACAGGTCTTCACCTGATGGCTGTGCATCACCCGGAAGTACTGCGGCCCTTCGGCTGTTTCTAGCCGTGTGCTATATGGCAACGATGCCACTTGCTTGGGGAACCTCACCTTAAGGAACCTTGTTCCATCTTCAATGTCGGTGCCCGGGTAGCGTCTTCTTTTAATTTTGGTAATGGGATCAACTCCCCATCCCTCCAATTTTCCTAAAATTTCTTTGTCATCCAGGTAGACAGGCAGGTGCATGAAGGAAACAACATAATCCCTGTTTTGTAGATTTTTTACTTCACAGTCCACTCCTTTTATTCTTAGTCCATCAATTAGTTTTTCACACGTTTCTTCTTTTTCCATTGTCAGTTCGTATTCTTTCCCTTGTCTTGGTCTTAGTGCTAAAATTTTGCCATGTCCACATTGTTCCGTTACAGCTTTAATAATGTCCTCCGCTCTCACCCCAATCACATTCTCCACATTCACAATCACTGTAGCTTCCTTTAAATATTGTCGCTCAACAAACTTTTCTCTTACTTCCTGTTTTTTTCCATTTGTAGCTCGTGGTCGTTTATTCAGTCCAATGTCGTTTGCCGTGCGTGTTCCTCCTGCCAGTCCAGTCTCGTTTGCCGTGCATGTTCCTCCAGCCAGGCCAGTGTCCATTGCCGTGCGTGTTCCTCCTGCCAGTCCAGTGTCGTTTGCCATCCGTCTCTCTCCAGCCAGTTCTGTTTCGTAATCCATTAATCCGTCCGTTTTTTTTAAAGAAAAATAAGTTAAGAAAAAAAAGGTTTAACCACCCTCCAGCCAGCAAAAATGCTGCTGTTAGGTGGTTTTATAAATGAAAAAAACACAAAAAAACTAACTTAAAGTAAAACCACTCACAAAACAAACAAAAAAAATCAAACACAAAATGGAGGAGAGCCTTCCTCTCCCAACTGCTGCCAACCACTTCCTGTTGCTCTCTAGCGCTCTCAGGTGGCGGTATGGCCGTAAGCGAGGGCTGCTCCAAAAAGTGGGCTATTTAAAGATCAGCCTCCGTAAAAGCCAGCATATTATATAAATAGTGAAGAAAAGGCAAAAGCTTACAGCACCTGGTATTCCCAGGCGGTCTCCCATAAAAGTGTAACAATCGGCCTTATCAGCCGAGTTACAAGACTAAAATGGGGTCAGATTTAACTGTGAGAGATGACTAGTGGTTAAAAGAATGAGACATAAAAGAAAATTGGTTTAAATAGATTTGGTGTATTTACAAGGTTCACATAAAAGACTTTAAAACAACACGATAAAACTAGGTAAACTCTGTTAAAAGAATACAGTTCATTTGTCCATACCCTAAAAACAGGTAAACTCTGTTAAAAGAATACAGTTCATTAGTCCATACCCTAAAAACAGTCCAAGAACCCCAGTGTGTTGATAAGTCCAATGTGAGTGTCCACCAGTGTATATACAATCCACAGAAAGTGTAATCCAAAGTTTGCAGGTGGTGAATGGAAAGGTGAGCTCTAAAATTAGCAACTCCTCAATCCAACAGTTTGGTGACTGCCCTTTGTTTGTCATGCTGCTCTCTTATACAGTTGTACTTCCTGCTTCCTGTCATGTGTCTAGTCATATGACAGGCCAACCATCCATTTATTAAAGACACATACACTTAAAATGTTAAGAGTAATAAAATGGCCTAAAAAACATGTAAAACACTTAAAACTCTATAATACATGTAAATGATTGTAATAAATAGAGCGGTAAAACACGTCTTTCTAAAAGCCAGCATATTATATAAATAGTGAAGAAAAGGCAAAAGCTTACAGCACCTGGTATTCCCAGGCGGTCTCCCATCCAAGTACTAACCAGGCCCGACGCTGCTTAGCTTCCGAGATCAGACGAGATCGGGCGCTCTCAGCGCGGTATGGCCATAAGCGAGGGCTGCTCCAAAAAGTGGGCTATTTAAAGATCAGCCTCCGTAAAAGCCAGCATATTATATAAATAGTGAAGAAAAGGCAAAAGCTTACAGCACCTGGTATTCCCAGGCGGTCTCCCATCCAAGTACTAACCAGGCCCGACGCTGCTTAGCTTCCGAGATCAGACGAGATCGGGCGCTCTCAGCGCGGTATGGCCATAAGCAAGGGCTGCTCCAAAAAGTGGGCTATTTAAAGATCAGCCTCCGTAAAAGCCAGCATATTATATAAATAGTGAAGAAAAGGCAAAAGCTTACAGCACCTGGTATTCCCAGGCGGTCTCCCATCCAAGTACTAACCAGGCCCGACGCTGCTTAGCTTCCGAGATCAGACGAGATCGGGCGCTCTTTTTTTTTTTTTTTTTTTTTTTTATTAAAGAAATTTCATAATACAAATTTTCCAATGTGTGCTTCACATTAGAAGTCTCACGACATAAAATAAATAAACATGAAAAAATACATCACATTATCATCAACAAAGCAAAAGGAACACATTAAACATAAGATGAATTTTCAACCAATAGAAACATCAACAATACAATATAGTTGTCCACACAAAGACGAAAGAAAAGAAAAAAAAATTAAAAATAAGATAAAATATAATCTACTCATCTCGTATTTTTTGTTTAAAATCATGCCTTTTATACTTAAGATTTAGAAAGCTCTTTCTCTTCCTGGCAATTTGCACATGAAATTCTCTAAAACATTACAAACTGTTGGTGTAAAAACATCATAAAAAGCTTTCAGCATATTTTCACTTTTAAAATACACATATAATTGTTCTACATATACTTCTATTTTCCTTTTAAAAACAGTCCAAACCTCTAACACCATTTTTTCTTTTTTGGCCACAATTCTTCTTTCCCAAATTGCGCTTTTCATTAACATTATACACAGATTTATAAACTTTTTGTGTTGACCCTTCTTTTCCCAACCAAACATCACTACTCTTTTCCATTCCATTACACTTTCATCCCAACCTTCGCTCACATCTTTAATTAAACATTTACATTTCCTTAGAAAATCCTCCAATTCTTTACAATATAAAAACAAATGTAAAATCCCCTCTTCTTTTTCATGACACACTTTACACATTGGATTTTGTTCCATTCCCACCTTGTTTAAAACAGACTCAGTAAAAACCGCTTTATGCCTTATAAAATATTCCAAACATCCTAACTTTGTTTCAACACACCTCCCCCTCATGTTTCTCCATATACATTCTTCTTTTAGATCCTTGAATTTTTCCACCCAGTACTTATTTACAATCGGCTCTTTAAAAACACCATCTCTAAAAACACAATAAAACATTTTTACAGTACATTCTTTAAAATCATACATTTTTCCCCCCAGTTTCACAAAAATATTTCCCTCTGTTTGCTCTCCTTCCATACTCTCTATTCTTTTAATCCACTCTTTGGGTATTGCATTTTTAATAATTTCATATTTATTTGTTATTTCTTGTTTACTGTATTCTTCTTTTGCTTCCTCCATCGCATCCACAATATATTGTATCGGTAAAAAACCCTCTTTAAATTCATACAAAACATCTCTCACTCTTGTTATCCCCACATCCATCCATTTTTTAAAAAATATTGCTTTCTCTTGTTTTAAAATGTTGTTATTTAAGAACAGAGGTTGATTTAAAATGTTTTCTCTTCCATGCGGATTGTACTCGATTTTCGTTAAAAAATTCCCCCAGGCACTAAAAATTTCTCTATAAAATTCGGGTAATCCTTCCGTCATCCAAATTTTTGTTTTCATCCATAATATTCCGTCCCCCATGTTAAAATCCCCACATTTGTTTAAAAAGTATTTCATTGTTTTTTTCCACTCAGTTTTGTTATCTTGTTGCAGGTATTTCTTAACAATTTTTACTCTCAACGCATTTTTTCGCTGTTCCACATCATTAAACCTAAGCCCCCCTTCTCTATCGCCCCTAAAATCGTATTATGTGCAATCCTTGCTGGTTTCCCCTCCCATAAAAAGTCAAGAAAACATTTCTTCAACCTCCGTTCTGTCCATAAAGGTATTTCAGAAACATATAAAACATACCAAAGTTTAGAAACCATTAAAACATTCAATATTAAAACCTTCCCCTTCAAGTTTAAAGTTCTCAATTTCCAAAAATTTAATCTTCTCTCTATATCTGTTACTAGTTGCTCCCACATTTCATCTCTTACTTTCCTCTCATTCTTTCCCATTACAACTCCTAAAATCCTCATTTCTTCCACTTCCTTAAAATTAAAACAATCCATTAAAACCATAGCTTTACCAAATCTCATATATACCGTTTTCTCCTCATTTACTTTACTTCCAGACCCACTACAATATTCTTTTACCAACTTCATAACTTCTTTAACACTCTCTTTTCCCTTTACAATTATTGTTGTGTCATCAGCATATTGAAAAACTTCCCCCTCAGCCTTATTTCCCTCAATTTCTATCCCTATTATTCTTTCATTCTGTTTTATAGCCAGTCCCAAGGGTTCAGAAACAAGTGAGTACAATAATGCTGAGAGTGGACAACCCTGTCTTATTGACCTTGTTATTTTAAAACACTCTGTTAAAAACCCATTACATTTTATCTTTGTTAGTGCACCCTTATATAAAATCTCAATTTATTTAATAAAATTTTCCCCGAACCCAAAACTCCTTAAAACCTCAAATAAATACCCGTGCTCAACCCTATCAAAAGCTTTTTCAAAATCCAAACTAATTATATATCCTTCTTCATTTTTTTCTTTCATGTACCATATCGTGTCCCTTATACTCATTGTTATGTCGGCTATATCTCTTCCTTTGACTCCATATGCTTGGTTTGTTTTAATTATACTTGGCATTACTTCCTTTAATCTGTTTGCTAAAACCTTCGCTAAAATCTTAAGATCTGTATTCAACATCGTGATTGGTCTGTAGTTTTTTAGATCTACTTTTTCTCCTTTCCTTTTATATATCAATTTCATTAACCCCATCCTTGTTCTTTCATTAATCTCTTCCTTTTCAAAAATTTCTTTAAAAACCTCATTTAAAATCTTTGTTAAAACTTCTTTAAAACAAACATAAAATTCAGTTCCCAAACCATCTATTCCTGGACTTTTCTTTTTATTCAGTTGATTTATTGCTCTTTCAATCTCGTCTTCCCTGATTTCTTGGTCACATTCTTTTTTATGTTCCTCACTGACTTTTGCTTTTATCTGATTCAACAGTTCCTTTTTTTCCTCCTCTTCCACCCCCCTTGCACTAAACAGATCCTCATAAAAATTCTTTATTTCTTTTAAAATCTTTTCATTCCCTTCTACAATTTCCCCATTTTCCCCTCTTATTTCTTTTATCGTTTCAGCTTTCCCTCTCTTTTTTTCCAGATCAAAAAAGAACTTTGTACATTTTTCTCCCTCCACCACATATTTTGCTTTGCTTCTTAACCTCGCCCCCTCATATTCCTTTTCTTCTATTTCTTTCAGTTTCCCCTCCATTTCCTTTATCTTTTGTATGTCTTGAAATTCTTTATTCAGTTCCATTTCCAAACTTTCCTTTATTCCTCTTTCTTTGAATCTTTTGCATTTCTGAATAACACTACAATACCTGATTGAGAATTTTTTGATTAAAAACTTTACACTCTCCCACCATATTCTCTTATCCTCTTCATACATTCCATTTTCCTTTTCTTTTTCTATAATTTCTTTCACTTTTAAAACATAATCTTCATTCTTTAAAATCTGTGTATTTAAAATCCATACTCCCGGACCTCTTTGCATTTGACTCCAGTCCAACTTAAAAGATAAAATCTTATGATCGCTAAAACTTGTTTCTTTGTACTTAATATTTTCTATAAAATTCTCCACATTTCTTGTACATAAAACATAGTCAATTCTAGTTTGGCATACAAACTGCCCTACTATTTGTCTTCTCGAAAATTCTTTTTTCTTTTCATTTCTTTCTCTCCACACATCTATCATATTATTTTCATCCATTAATGCTTTTAATTCTTTTCTTCCTGTATCTGTTTTAAAAACCATTCCTTCAGCCATATCCTGTTTACTAAAAACTGTGTTAAAATCCCCCATCATAATTATTTCTTTATACTTCTTTACAATGTTTCTTAAAACATTAAAAAAACTCTTTCTTTTCCTTATCTTCCACTGGTGCATGTACATTTACTAAAATCAAATCTCTTCCTTCATATTTTGTCTCAACTACCAAACATTTCCCCATCTTGTCCTTATACACACTTTTACTCACTTTAAAAACATCGTCCTTCATTAAAAAAGCCACACCTCTCCCAGCCCGCCCATCTCCATTATTATATAAAATACCTCCATCCCATCTCTTTTTATAATCATTCATCACATTTTCTCTCCAGTTTGTTTCTTGTAATGCAACAATGTCTTCCCTTTTACATTTTTCTTTTACTTTTTCAAACTTCCTCATGTCCATCAGACCCCTTGCATTAAAAGCAACACAACTTAAAACCATTAAAAGTAAATAAAAAAAATATATAAAAATCATTATTCATCATTTTCTCCCTCCAGGACCCTTAGCACATCAAATCTGTTAGTCTCTGTCATAATCTTTTTTCTTGCACTTTCCAAATTTGGTTTTACCTTCAGTGCTCTCCTTCTTATTTGTCCTTTCCCTCCTCTGTCTTTGTCCATTTTGTCCATCTTTATTCCCTCTTCATTGTCCGTTTCTTTAACTTGATCCAACCTTCCTTGTCCATCTCTCTCCACATCACCCAGAAAAGTATTAAAACTGTCTGACATCTCCATCTCTGTCCATTGAGTGTCCTGCTCCACTGTTTGTTCGTTATTATTAATGTTGTCTTCTCTTCTTTCTCCTTCCTCTCTGCAGCTCGGTCCTCCTTCCGTTTCTTTTTGTTGTAGTCCTTCCTCCTCGTTGTTTCCTTCATGCACCTGTCTGCCCACCTGTTCTTCCCTTCCTCCTTCCTCTCCCTCCATCCAACATTCACATTTATTTAAAACTTCCTGACACCCCGGGCACCTGACAGCATTGCAATCTCGTGCAAAATGTCCCCTCTCCTCACATTTGTAGCACACAAAATTTGGGCATTCTATTAGCAGGTGATCCGGGCTCATGCACAGCCTACAGGTCTTCACCTGATGGCTGTGCATCACCCGGAAGTACTGCGGCCCTTCGGCTGTTTCTAGCCGTGTGCTATATGGCAACGATGCCACTTGCTTGGGGAACCTCACCTTAAGGAACCTTGTTCCATCTTCAATGTCGGTGCCCGGGTAGCGTCTTCTTTTAATTTTGGTAATGGGATCAACTCCCCATCCCTCCAATTTTCCTAAAATTTCTTTGTCATCCAGGTAGACAGGCAGGTGCATGAAGGAAACAACATAATCCCTGTTTTGTAGATTTTTTACTTCACAGTCCACTCCTTTTATTCTTAGTCCATCAATTAGTTTTTCACACGTTTCTTCTTTTTCCATTGTCAGTTCGTATTCTTTCCCTTGTCTTGGTCTTAGTGCTAAAATTTTGCCATGTCCACATTGTTCCGTTACAGCTTTAATAATGTCCTCCGCTCTCACCCCAATCACATTCTCCACATTCACAATCACTGTAGCTTCCTTTAAATATTGTCGCTCAACAAACTTTTCTCTTACTTCCTGTTTTTTTCCATTTGTAGCTCGTGGTCGTTTATTCAGTCCAATGTCGTTTGCCGTGCGTGTTCCTCCTGCCAGTCCAGTCTCGTTTGCCGTGCATGTTCCTCCAGCCAGGCCAGTGTCCATTGCCGTGCGTGTTCCTCCTGCCAGTCCAGTGTCGTTTGCCATCCGTCTCTCTCCAGCCAGTTCTGTTTCGTAATCCATTAATCCGTCCGTTTTTTTTAAAGAAAAATAAGTTAAGAAAAAAAAGGTTTAACCACCCTCCAGCCAGCAAAAATGCTGCTGTTAGGTGGTTTTATAAATGAAAAAAACACAAAAAAACTAACTTAAAGTAAAACCACTCACAAAACAAACAAAAAAAATCAAACACAAAATGGAGGAGAGCCTTCCTCTCCCAACTGCTGCCAACCACTTCCTGTTGCTCTCTAGCGCTCTCAGGTGGCGGTATGGCCGTAAGCGAGGGCTGCTCCAAAAAGTGGGCTATTTAAAGATCAGCCTCCGTAAAAGCCAGCATATTATATAAATAGTGAAGAAAAGGCAAAAGCTTACAGCACCTGGTATTCCCAGGCGGTCTCCCATAAAAGTGTAACAATCGGCCTTATCAGCCGAGTTACAAGACTAAAATGGGGTCAGATTTAACTGTGAGAGATGACTAGTGGTTAAAAGAATGAGACATAAAAGAAAATTGGTTTAAATAGATTTGGTGTATTTACAAGGTTCACATAAAAGACTTTAAAACAACACGATAAAACTAGGTAAACTCTGTTAAAAGAATACAGTTCATTTGTCCATACCCTAAAAACAGGTAAACTCTGTTAAAAGAATACAGTTCATTAGTCCATACCCTAAAAACAGTCCAAGAACCCCAGTGTGTTGATAAGTCCAATGTGAGTGTCCACCAGTGTATATACAATCCACAGAAAGTGTAATCCAAAGTTTGCAGGTGGTGAATGGAAAGGTGAGCTCTAAAATTAGCAACTCCTCAATCCAACAGTTTGGTGACTGCCCTTTGTTTGTCATGCTGCTCTCTTATACAGTTGTACTTCCTGCTTCCTGTCATGTGTCTAGTCATATGACAGGCCAACCATCCATTTATTAAAGACACATACACTTAAAATGTTAAGAGTAATAAAATGGCCTAAAAAACATGTAAAACACTTAAAACTCTATAATACATGTAAATGATTGTAATAAATAGAGCGGTAAAACACGTCTTTCTAAAAGCCAGCATATTATATAAATAGTGAAGAAAAGGCAAAAGCTTACAGCACCTGGTATTCCCAGGCGGTCTCCCATCCAAGTACTAACCAGGCCCGACGCTGCTTAGCTTCCGAGATCAGACGAGATCGGGCGCTCTCAGCGCGGTATGGCCATAAGCGAGGGCTGCTCCAAAAAGTGGGCTATTTAAAGATCAGCCTCCGTAAAAGCCAGCATATTATATAAATAGTGAAGAAAAGGCAAAAGCTTACAGCACCTGGTATTCCCAGGCGGTCTCCCATCCAAGTACTAACCAGGCCCGACGCTGCTTAGCTTCCGAGATCAGACGAGATCGGGCTCTCTCAGCGCGGTATGGCCATAAGCGAGGGCTGCTCCAAAAAGTGGGCTATTTAAAGATCAGCCTCCGTAAAAGCCAGCATATTATATAAATAGTGAAGAAAAGGCAAAAGCTTACAGCACCTGGTATTCCCAGGCGGTCTCCCATAAAAGTGTAACAATCGGCCTTATCAGCCGAGTTACAAGACTAAAATGGGGTCAGATTTAACTGTGAGAGATGACTAGTGGTTAAAAGAATGAGACATAAAAGAAAATTGGTTTAAATAGATTTGGTGTATTTACAAGGTTCACATAAAAGACTTTAAAACAACACGATAAAACTAGGTAAACTCTGTTAAAAGAATACAGTTCATTTGTCCATACCCTAAAAACAGGTCAACTCTGTTAAAAGAATACAGTTCATTTGTCCATACCCTAAAAACAGTCCAAGAACCCCAGTGTGTTGATAAGTCCAATGTGAGTGTCCACCAGTGTATATACAATCCACAGAAAGTGTAATCCAAAGTTTGCAGGTGGTGAATGGAAAGGTGAGCTCTAAAATTAGCAACTCCTCAATCCAACAGTTTGGTGACTGTCCTTTGTTTGTCATGCTGCTCTCTTATACAGTTGTACTTCCTGCTTCCTGTCATGTGTCTAGTCACATGACAGGCCAACCATCCATTTATTAAAGACACATACACTTAAAATGTTAAGAGTAATAAAATGGCCTAAAAAACACGTAAAACACTTAAAACTCTATAATACATGTAAATGATTGTAATAAATAGAGCGGTAAAACACGTCTTTCTAAAAGCCAGCATATTATATAAATAGTGAAGAAAAGGCAAAAGCTTACAGCACCTGGTATTCCCAGGCGGTCTCCCATCCAAGTACTAACCAGGCCCGACGCTGCTTAGCTTCCGAGATCAGACGAGATCGGGCGCTCTCAGCGCAGTATGGCCATAAGCAAGGGCTGCTCCAAAAAGTGGGCTATTTAAAGATCAGCCTCCGTAAAAGCCAGCATATTATATAAATAGTGAAGAAAAGGCAAAAGCTTACAGCACCTGGTATTCCCAGGCGGTCTCCCATCCAAGTACTAACCAGGTCCGACGCTGCTTAGCTTCCGAGATCAGACGAGATCGGGCTCTCTCAGCGCGGTATGGCCATAAGCGAGGGCTGCTTCAAAAAGTGGGCTATTTAAAGATCAGCCTCCGTAAAAGCCAGCATATTATATAAATAGTGAAGAAAAGGCAAAAGCTTACAGCACCTGGTATTCCCAGGCGGTCTCCCATCCAAGTACTAACCAGGCCCGACGCTGCTTAGCTTCCGAGATCAGACGAGATCGGGCGCTCTCAGCGCGGTATGGCCATAAGCGAGGGCTGCTCCAAAAAGTGGGCTATTTAAAGATCAGCCTCCGTAAAAGCCAGCATATTATATAAATAGTGAAGAAAAGGCAAACGCTTACAGCACCTGGTATTCCCAGGCGGTCTCCCATAAAAGTGTAACAATCGGCCTTATCAGCCGAGTTACAAGACTAAAATGGGGTCAGATTTAACTGTGAGAGATGACTAGTGGTTAAAAGAATGAGACATAAAAGAAAATTGGTTTAAATAGATTTGGTGTATTTACAAGGTTCACATAAAAGACTTTAAAACAACACGATAAAACTAGGTAAACTCTGTTAAAAGAATACAGTTCATTTGTCCATACCCTAAAAACAGGTAAACTCTGTTAAAAGAATACAGTTCATTTGTCCATACCCTAAAAACAGTCCAAGAACCCCAGTGTGTTGATAAGTCCAATGTGAGTGTCCACCAGTGTATATACAATCCACAGAAAGTGTAATCCAAAGTTTGCAGGTGGTGAATGGAAAGGTGAGCTCTAAAATTAGCAACTCCTCAATCCAACAGTTTGGTGACTGTCCTTTGTTTGTCATGCTGCTCTCTTATACAGTTGTACTTCCTGCTTCCTGTCATGTGTCTAGTCATATGACAGGCCAACCATCCATTTATTAAAGACACATACACTTAAAATGTTAAGAGTAATAAAATGGCCTAAAAAACATGTAAAACACTTAAAACTCTATAATACATGTAAATGATTGTAATAAATAGAGCGGTAAAACACGTCTTTCTAAAAGCCAGCATATTATATAAATAGTGAAGAAAAGGCAAAAGCTTACAGCACCTGGTATTCCCAGGCGGTCTCCCATCCAAGTACTAACCAGGCCCGACGCTGCTTAGCTTCCGAGATCAGACGAGATCGGGCGCTCTCAGCGCAGTATGGCCATAAGTGAGGACTGCTCCAAAAAGTGGGCTATTTAAAGATCAGCCTCCGTAAAAGCCAGCATATTATATAAATAGTGAAGAAAAGGCAAAAGCTTACAGCACCTGGTATTCCCAGGCGGTCTCCCATAAAAGTGTAACAATCGGCCTTATCAGCCGAGTTACAAGACTAAAATGGGGTCAGATTTAACTGTGAGAGATGACTAGTGGTTAAAAGAATGAGACATAAAAGAAAATTGGTTTAAATAGATTTGGTGTATTTACAAGGTTCACATAAAAGACTTTAAAACAACACGATAAAACTAGGTAAACTCTGTTAAAAGAATACAGTTCATTTGTCCATACCCTAAAAACAGGTAAACTCTGTTAAAAGAATACAGTTCATTTGTCCATACCCTAAAAACAGTCCAAGAACCCCAGTGTGTTGATAAGTCCAATGTGAGTGTCCACCAGTGTATATACAATCCACAGAAAGTGTAATCCAAAGTTTGCAGGTGGTGAATGGAAAGGTGAGCTCTAAAATTAGCAACTCCTCAATCCAACAGTTTGGTGACTGTCCTTTGTTTGTCATGCTGCTCTCTTATACAGTTGTACTTCCTGCTTCCTGTCATGTGTCTAGTCATATGACAGGCCAACCATCCATTTATTAAAGACACATACACTTAAAATGTTAAGAGTAATAAAATGGCCTAAAAAACATGTAAAACACTTAAAACTCTATAATACATGTAAATGATTGTAATAAATAGAGCGGTAAAACACGTCTTTCTAAAAGCCAGCATATTATATAAATAGTGAAGAAAAGGCAAAAGCTTACAGCACCTGGTATTCCCAGGCGGTCTCCCATCCAAGTACTAACCAGGCCCGACGCTGCTTAGCTTCCGAGATCAGACGAGATCGGGCGCTCTCAGCGCGGTATGGCCATAAGCGAGGGCTGCTCCAAAAAGTGGGCTATTTAAAGATCAGCCTCCGTAAAAGCCAGCATATTATATAAATAGTGAAGAAAAGGCAAAAGCTTACAGCACCTGGTATTCCCAGGCGGTCTCCCATAAAAGTGTAACAATCGGCCTTATCAGCCGAGGTACAAGACTAAAATGGGGTCAGATTTAACTGTGAGAGATGACTAGTGGTTAAAAGAATGAGACATAAAAGAAAATTGGTTTAAATAGATTTGGTGTATTTACAAGGTTCACATAAAAGACTTTAAAACAACACGATAAAACTAGGTAAACTCTGTTAAAAGAATACAGTTCATTTGACCATACCCTAAAAACAGGTAAACTCTGTTAAAAGAATACAGTTCATTTGTCCATACCCTAAAAACAGTCCAAGAACCCCAGTGTGTTGATAAGTCCAATGTGAGTGTCCACCAGTGTATATACAATCCACAGAAAGTGTAATCCAAAATTTGCAGGTGGTGAATGGAAAGGTGAGCTCTAAAATTAGCAACTCCTCAATCCAACAGTTTGGTGACTGTCCTTTGTTTGTCATGCTGCTCTCTTATACAGTTGTACTTCCTGCTTCCTGTCATGTGTCTAGTCATATGACAGGCCAACCATCCATTTATTAAAGACACATACACTTAAAATGTTAAGAGTAATAAAATGGCCTAAAAAACATGTAAAACACTTAAAACTCTATAATACATGTAAATGATTGTAATAAATAGAGCGGTAAAACACGTCTTTCTAAAAGCCAGCATATTATATAAATAGTGAAGAAAAGGCAAAAGCTTACAGCACCTGGTATTCCCAGGCGGTCTCCCATCCAAGTACTAACCAGGCCCGACGCTGCTTAGCTTCCGAGATCAGACGAGATCGGGCGCTCTCAGCGCGGTATGGCCATAAGCGAGGGCTGCTCCAAAAAGTGGGCTATTTAAAGATCAGCCTCCGTAAAAGCCAGCATATTATATAAATAGTGAAGAAAAGGCAAAAGCTTACAGCACCTGGTATTCCCAGGCGGTCTCCCATAAAAGTGTAACAATCGGCCTTATCAGCCGAGTTACAAGACTAAAATGGGGTCAGATTTAACTGTGAGAGATGACTAGTGGTTAAAAGAATGAGACATAAAAGAAAATTGGTTTAAATAGATTTGGTGTATTTACAAGGTTCACATAAAAGACTTTAAAACAACACGATAAAACTAGGTAAACTCTGTTAAAAGAATACAGTTCATTTGTCCATACCCTAAAAACAGGTAAACTCTGTTAAAAGAATACAGTTCATTTGTCCATACCCTAAAAACAGTCCAAGAACCCCAGTGTGTTGATAAGTCCAATGTGAGTGTCCACCAGTGTATATACAATCCACAGAAAGTGTAATCCAAAGTTTGCAGGTGGTGAATGGAAAGGTGAGCTCTAAAATTAGCAACTCCTCAATCCAACAGTTTGGTGACTGTCCTTTGTTTGTCATGCTGCTCTCTTATACAGTTGTACTTCCTGCTTCCTGTCATGTGTCTAGTCATATGACAGGCCAACCATCCATTTATTAAAGACACATACACTTAAAATGTTAAGAGTAATAAAATGGCCTAAAAAACATGTAAAACACTTAAAACTCTATAATACATGTAAATGATTGTAATAAATAGAGCGGTAAAACACGTCTTTCTAAAAGCCAGCATATTATATAAATAGTGAAGAAAAGGCAAAAGCTTACAGCACCTGGTATTCCCAGGCGGTCTCCCATCCAAGTACTAACCAGGCCCGACGCTGCTTAGCTTCCGAGATCAGACGAGATCGGGCGCTCTCAGCGCGGTATGGCCATAAGCGAGGGCTGCTCCAAAAAGTGGGCTATTTAAAGATCAGCCTCCGTAAAAGCCAGCATATTATATAAATAGTGAAGAAAAGGCAAAAGCTTACAGCACCTGGTATTCCCAGGCGGTCTCCCATAAAAGTGTAACAATCGGCCTTATCAGCCGAGTTACAAGACTAAAATGGGGTCAGATTTAACTGTGAGAGATGACTAGTGGTTAAAAGAATGAGACATAAAAGAAAATTGGTTTAAATAGATTTGGTGTATTTACAAGGTTCACATAAAAGACTTTAAAACAACACGATAAAACTAGGTAAACTCTGTTAAAAGAATACAGTTCATTTGTCCATACCCTAAAAACAGGTAAACTCTGTTAAAAGAATACAGTTCATTTGTCCATACCCTAAAAACAGTCCAAGAACCCCAGTGTGTTGATAAGTCCAATGTGAGTGTCCACCAGTGTATATACAATCCACAGAAAGTGTAATCCAAAGTTTGCAGGTGGTGAATGGAATGGTGAGCTCTAAAATTAGCAACTCCTCAATCCAACAGTTTGGTGACTGTCCTTTGTTTGTCATGCTGCTCTCTTATACAGTTGTACTTCCTGCTTCCTGTCATGTGTCTAGTCACATGACAGGCCAACCATCCATTTATTAAAGACACATACACTTAAAATGTTAAGAGTAATAAAATGGCCTAAAAAACATGTAAAACACTTAAAACTCTATAATACATGTAAATGATTGTAATAAATAGAGCGGTAAAACACGTCTTTCTAAAAGCCAGCATATTATATAAATAGTGAAGAAAAGGCAAAAGCTTACAGCACCTGGTATTCCCAGGCGGTCTCCCATCCAAGTACTAACCAGGCCCGACGCTGCTTAGCTTCCGAGATCAGACGAGATCGGGCGCTCTCAGCGCGGTATGGCCATAAGCAAGGGCTGCTCCAAAAAGTGGGCTATTTAAAGATCAGCCTCCGTAAAAGCCAGCATATTATATAAATAGTGAAGAAAAGGCAAAAGCTTACAGCACCTGGTATTCCCAGGCGGTCTCCCATCCAAGTACTAACCAGGCCCGACGCTGCTTAGCTTCCGAGATCAGACGAGATCGGGCGCTCTTTTTTTTTTTTTTTTTTTTTTTATTAAAGAAATTTCATAATACAAATTTTCCAATGTGTGCTTCACATTAGAAGTCTCACGACATAAAATAAATAAACATGAAAAAATACATCACATTATCATCAACAAAGCAAAAGGAACACATTAAACATAAGATGAATTTTCAACCAATAGAAACATCAACAATACAATATAGTTGTCCACACAAAGACGAAAGAAAAGAAAAAAAAATTAAAAATAAGATAAAATATAATCTACTCATCTCGTATTTTTTGTTTAAAATCATGCCTTTTATACTTAAGATTTAGAAAGCTCTTTCTCTTCCTGGCAATTTGCACATGAAATTCTCTAAAACATTACAAACTGTTGGTGTAAAAACATCATAAAAAGCTTTCAGCATATTTTCACTTTTAAAATACACATATAATTGTTCTACATATACTTCTATTTTCCTTTTAAAAACAGTCCAAACCTCTAACACCATTTTTTCTTTTTTGGCCACAATTCTTCTTTCCCAAATTGCGCTTTTCATTAACATTATACACAGATTTATAAACTTTTTGTGTTGACCCTTCTTTTCCCAACCAAACATCACTACTCTTTTCCATTCCATTACACTTTCATCCCAACCTTCGCTCACATCTTTAATTAAACATTTACATTTCCTTAGAAAATCCTCCAATTCTTTACAATATAAAAACAAATGTAAAATCCCCTCTTCTTTTTCATGACACACTTTACACATTGGATTTTGTTCCATTCCCACCTTGTTTAAAACAGACTCAGTAAAAACCGCTTTATGCCTTATAAAATATTCCAAACATCCTAACTTTGTTTCAACACACCTCCCCCTCATGTTTCTCCATATACATTCTTCTTTTAGATCCTTGAATTTTTCCACCCAGTACTTATTTACAATCGGCTCTTTAAAAACACCATCTCTAAAAACACAATAAAACATTTTTACAGTACATTCTTTAAAATCATACATTTTTCCCCCCAGTTTCACAAAAATATTTCCCTCTGTTTGCTCTCCTTCCATACTCTCTATTCTTTTAATCCACTCTTTGGGTATTGCATTTTTAATAATTTCATATTTATTTGTTATTTCTTGTTTACTGTATTCTTCTTTTGCTTCCTCCATCGCATCCACAATATATTGTATCGGTAAAAAACCCTCTTTAAATTCATACAAAACATCTCTCACTCTTGTTATCCCCACATCCATCCATTTTTTAAAAAATATTGCTTTCTCTTGTTTTAAAATGTTGTTATTTAAGAACAGAGGTTGATTTAAAATGTTTTCTCTTCCATGCGGATTGTACTCGATTTTCGTTAAAAAATTCCCCCAGGCACTAAAAATTTCTCTATAAAATTCGGGTAATCCTTCCGTCATCCAAATTTTTGTTTTCATCCATAATATTCCGTCCCCCATGTTAAAATCCCCACATTTGTTTAAAAAGTATTTCATTGTTTTTTTCCACTCAGTTTTGTTATCTTGTTGCAGGTATTTCTTAACAATTTTTACTCTCAACGCATTTTTTCGCTGTTCCACATCATTAAACCTAAGCCCCCCTTCTCTATCGCCCCTAAAATCGTATTATGTGCAATCCTTGCTGGTTTCCCCTCCCATAAAAAGTCAAGAAAACATTTCTTCAACCTCCGTTCTGTCCATAAAGGTATTTCAGAAACATATAAAACATACCAAAGTTTAGAAACCATTAAAACATTCAATATTAAAACCTTCCCCTTCAAGTTTAAAGTTCTCAATTTCCAAAAATTTAATCTTCTCTCTATATCTGTTACTAGTTGCTCCCACATTTCATCTCTTACTTTCCTCTCATTCTTTCCCATTACAACTCCTAAAATCCTCATTTCTTCCACTTCCTTAAAATTAAAACAATCCATTAAAACCATAGCTTTACCAAATCTCATATATACCGTTTTCTCCTCATTTACTTTACTTCCAGACCCACTACAATATTCTTTTACCAACTTCATAACTTCTTTAACACTCTCTTTTCCCTTTACAATTATTGTTGTGTCATCAGCATATTGAAAAACTTCCCCCTCAGCCTTATTTCCCTCAATTTCTATCCCTATTATTCTTTCATTCTGTTTTATAGCCAGTCCCAAGGGTTCAGAAACAAGTGAGTACAATAATGCTGAGAGTGGACAACCCTGTCTTATTGACCTTGTTATTTTAAAACACTCTGTTAAAAACCCATTACATTTTATCTTTGTTAGTGCACCCTTATATAAAATCTCAATTTATTTAATAAAATTTTCCCCGAACCCAAAACTCCTTAAAACCTCAAATAAATACCCGTGCTCAACCCTATCAAAAGCTTTTTCAAAATCCAAACTAATTATATATCCTTCTTCATTTTTTTCTTTCATGTACCATATCGTGTCCCTTATACTCATTGTTATGTCGGCTATATCTCTTCCTTTGACTCCATATGCTTGGTTTGTTTTAATTATACTTGGCATTACTTCCTTTAATCTGTTTGCTAAAACCTTCGCTAAAATCTTAAGATCTGTATTCAACATCGTGATTGGTCTGTAGTTTTTTAGATCTACTTTTTCTCCTTTCCTTTTATATATCAATTTCATTAACCCCATCCTTGTTCTTTCATTAATCTCTTCCTTTTCAAAAATTTCTTTAAAAACCTCATTTAAAATCTTTGTTAAAACTTCTTTAAAACAAACATAAAATTCAGTTCCCAAACCATCTATTCCTGGACTTTTCTTTTTATTCAGTTGATTTATTGCTCTTTCAATCTCGTCTTCCCTGATTTCTTGGTCACATTCTTTTTTATGTTCCTCACTGACTTTTGCTTTTATCTGATTCAACAGTTCCTTTTTTTCCTCCTCTTCCACCCCCCTTGCACTAAACAGATCCTCATAAAAATTCTTTATTTCTTTTAAAATCTTTTCATTCCCTTCTACAATTTCCCCATTTTCCCCTCTTATTTCTTTTATCGTTTCAGCTTTCCCTCTCTTTTTTTCCAGATCAAAAAAGAACTTTGTACATTTTTCTCCCTCCACCACATATTTTGCTTTGCTTCTTAACCTCGCCCCCTCATATTCCTTTTCTTCTATTTCTTTCAGTTTCCCCTCCATTTCCTTTATCTTTTGTATGTCTTGAAATTCTTTATTCAGTTCCATTTCCAAACTTTCCTTTATTCCTCTTTCTTTGAATCTTTTGCATTTCTGAATAACACTACAATACCTGATTGAGAATTTTTTGATTAAAAACTTTACACTCTCCCACCATATTCTCTTATCCTCTTCATACATTCCATTTTCCTTTTCTTTTTCTATAATTTCTTTCACTTTTAAAACATAATCTTCATTCTTTAAAATCTGTGTATTTAAAATCCATACTCCCGGACCTCTTTGCATTTGACTCCAGTCCAACTTAAAAGATAAAATCTTATGATCGCTAAAACTTGTTTCTTTGTACTTAATATTTTCTATAAAATTCTCCACATTTCTTGTACATAAAACATAGTCAATTCTAGTTTGGCATACAAACTGCCCTACTATTTGTCTTCTCGAAAATTCTTTTTTCTTTTCATTTCTTTCTCTCCACACATCTATCATATTATTTTCATCCATTAATGCTTTTAATTCTTTTCTTCCTGTATCTGTTTTAAAAACCATTCCTTCAGCCATATCCTGTTTACTAAAAACTGTGTTAAAATCCCCCATCATAATTATTTCTTTATACTTCTTTACAATGTTTCTTAAAACATTAAAAAAACTCTTTCTTTTCCTTATCTTCCACTGGTGCATGTACATTTACTAAAATCAAATCTCTTCCTTCATATTTTGTCTCAACTACCAAACATTTCCCCATCTTGTCCTTATACACACTTTTACTCACTTTAAAAACATCGTCCTTCATTAAAAAAGCCACACCTCTCCCAGCCCGCCCATCTCCATTATTATATAAAATACCTCCATCCCATCTCTTTTTATAATCATTCATCACATTTTCTCTCCAGTTTGTTTCTTGTAATGCAACAATGTCTTCCCTTTTACATTTTTCTTTTACTTTTTCAAACTTCCTCATGTCCATCAGACCCCTTGCATTAAAAGCAACACAACTTAAAACCATTAAAAGTAAATAAAAAAAATATATAAAAATCATTATTCATCATTTTCTCCCTCCAGGACCCTTAGCACATCAAATCTGTTAGTCTCTGTCATAATCTTTTTTCTTGCACTTTCCAAATTTGGTTTTACCTTCAGTGCTCTCCTTCTTATTTGTCCTTTCCCTCCTCTGTCTTTGTCCATTTTGTCCATCTTTATTCCCTCTTCATTGTCCGTTTCTTTAACTTGATCCAACCTTCCTTGTCCATCTCTCTCCACATCACCCAGAAAAGTATTAAAACTGTCTGACATCTCCATCTCTGTCCATTGAGTGTCCTGCTCCACTGTTTGTTCGTTATTATTAATGTTGTCTTCTCTTCTTTCTCCTTCCTCTCTGCAGCTCGGTCCTCCTTCCGTTTCTTTTTGTTGTAGTCCTTCCTCCTCGTTGTTTCCTTCATGCACCTGTCTGCCCACCTGTTCTTCCCTTCCTCCTTCCTCTCCCTCCATCCAACATTCACATTTATTTAAAACTTCCTGACACCCCGGGCACCTGACAGCATTGCAATCTCGTGCAAAATGTCCCCTCTCCTCACATTTGTAGCACACAAAATTTGGGCATTCTATTAGCAGGTGATCCGGGCTCATGCACAGCCTACAGGTCTTCACCTGATGGCTGTGCATCACCCGGAAGTACTGCGGCCCTTCGGCTGTTTCTAGCCGTGTGCTATATGGCAACGATGCCACTTGCTTGGGGAACCTCACCTTAAGGAACCTTGTTCCATCTTCAATGTCGGTGCCCGGGTAGCGTCTTCTTTTAATTTTGGTAATGGGATCAACTCCCCATCCCTCCAATTTTCCTAAAATTTCTTTGTCATCCAGGTAGACAGGCAGGTGCATGAAGGAAACAACATAATCCCTGTTTTGTAGATTTTTTACTTCACAGTCCACTCCTTTTATTCTTAGTCCATCAATTAGTTTTTCACACGTTTCTTCTTTTTCCATTGTCAGTTCGTATTCTTTCCCTTGTCTTGGTCTTAGTGCTAAAATTTTGCCATGTCCACATTGTTCCGTTACAGCTTTAATAATGTCCTCCGCTCTCACCCCAATCACATTCTCCACATTCACAATCACTGTAGCTTCCTTTAAATATTGTCGCTCAACAAACTTTTCTCTTACTTCCTGTTTTTTTCCATTTGTAGCTCGTGGTCGTTTATTCAGTCCAATGTCGTTTGCCGTGCGTGTTCCTCCTGCCAGTCCAGTCTCGTTTGCCGTGCATGTTCCTCCAGCCAGGCCAGTGTCCATTGCCGTGCGTGTTCCTCCTGCCAGTCCAGTGTCGTTTGCCATCCGTCTCTCTCCAGCCAGTTCTGTTTCGTAATCCATTAATCCGTCCGTTTTTTTTAAAGAAAAATAAGTTAAGAAAAAAAAGGTTTAACCACCCTCCAGCCAGCAAAAATGCTGCTGTTAGGTGGTTTTATAAATGAAAAAAACACAAAAAAACTAACTTAAAGTAAAACCACTCACAAAACAAACAAAAAAAATCAAACACAAAATGGAGGAGAGCCTTCCTCTCCCAACTGCTGCCAACCACTTCCTGTTGCTCTCTAGCGCTCTCAGGTGGCGGTATGGCCGTAAGCGAGGGCTGCTCCAAAAAGTGGGCTATTTAAAGATCAGCCTCCGTAAAAGCCAGCATATTATATAAATAGTGAAGAAAAGGCAAAAGCTTACAGCACCTGGTATTCCCAGGCGGTCTCCCATAAAAGTGTAACAATCGGCCTTATCAGCCGAGTTACAAGACTAAAATGGGGTCAGATTTAACTGTGAGAGATGACTAGTGGTTAAAAGAATGAGACATAAAAGAAAATTGGTTTAAATAGATTTGGTGTATTTACAAGGTTCACATAAAAGACTTTAAAACAACACGATAAAACTAGGTAAACTCTGTTAAAAGAATACAGTTCATTTGTCCATACCCTAAAAACAGGTAAACTCTGTTAAAAGAATACAGTTCATTAGTCCATACCCTAAA